>NW_004524718.1:2128791-2130787 GCF_000260255.1 Octodon degus
CTAATTTGCCTGTTATCTTATATCTTCATTAGTTTTCTTGTTGTTGAGACAAGTTACCTGACACCCAACATTAAAGAAGGAAAGGTGTATTTATCTCACAGTTTTTAGAGATTTCAGTATGTAAGTTCTTTACAAGTGGTGTGAGAAAACTGAATATGCATATACAAAGGATGTAAGTAGACCTGAATTTCTCATCCCATACAAAAAAAAAAAATCAAACAGGATCAAAGATCTAAATATTGGGCTGGCCAAATAGCTCAGCAGATTAAAATGCCTGAAAGCAGGGGCTGGGGGTTCGACCCCTGGACTTGCCATGCAGGCCCCAGGATGCCCTGAGACAGCAATCGAGACTGGGCATGGCAGCACGTGCCTGTAATCCCAGCTCTTGGGAAGCTGTAAAAAGGCGTATCACTGCAAGTCTGATCTAGTAGTGAGACCCTGAACACCCTGTAGACCTTCCCCTAAAATACAGAGATAAATAAATAAATAAAGATCTAGATATTAAAACTCAAAAATTGCTGGATGATGAAATAGGGAAAACACTTTAAAACATAGACATAGAAAAGAATTTCCTGAACAGAACTCCAAGACCCCAAGAGACAACAATAAGAATTAAAAGACAAGATTCTCATAGATTAAGAAGCTGCACAGTAATTGAAGCTATCAACTGAGTGAAGAGAAAACCTTTACAAGAGGAAAACTTTCCAGTGAATATTCTGATAGAAATATATCCCCTTGCATATATAAAGAATTTAAAAGAATTTGATCCCCCAAACAAATAACCTATTCCAAAGATGAACAAATAAAGTAAATAGATACTTCTCAAAAAAAGTAGCATAAATGGGGAAAAGGAATTAAAAATGTGCAATCTCATTACCCATTAAAAATGCTAATCAAAATAACACTGAAGTTCAGTGTTACTCTAATGACTATCATCAAGGGCTCAAAACTAGCACATGCTTACAAAGTTGTAGAGAAAAAGAAACTCTTTACATTGTTGGTGAGAGGATTAACTAATAGAACCTTTATGAAAAACATTGTCAAAATTCCTCAAATAGCTTTAACAAAAGTTACTTGATTTGATCCAGTTATATCTCTCTTTGGTGTTTTTTGAAAGAATTGAAGTGATAATTAAATTGAGACACCTAAGCCAGGGGTATACCTTGGCTGTCTAAGCGCTTGCCTGGCAAGCACAAGGACCGAGTTTAGATCCCCAGTACCAATGTTGTGCTGGCCTCTCGCCGAGCTAGCCACCACAACCAGGCGTGGTGGCACACACCTGTAATCCCAGCACTGGGAAAGCTGAGACAGGAAGATCATTATGAGTCTAAGCTGCATAGCAAGACCCTGAAGCAAATAAATAAATGAATTAATTAATTAAAATATTTAAAAATAAATATAAATAAATAAATTGAGATACATACATATCCATGTTTGTAACTGTAAAATTCAGTTATCAAACTATGAAAGCAATCAAATGCCCAACAACAAATGAATGAAGAAAAACTATAATATAGTTATGCAATGCAGTATTAGACATAAAGGAGAATAAATCTGAAGTTTTTCATTGGAAACTGGATAGAACTTGAGACCATAATTGTATGTTTAATACGTCAGAAGTAGAAGATTAATTACCTCATGGCTTTTTTTATAAGAGAATGCCAAAATATAAAGTAGTTAAGGAAAAAAAGAAGAGATGGTAGACAATAGGGGAAATACATAAATAGAACAGGAACATGGGAAAAGAGAAGGCTAAGGAAAAGGAAAAAAGTACATCAAAAAAATCAACCTATGGTCTATTGTTTTAAAAAATAATTACAATCATCATGTATCACAAATATATGCTAAGTAAGTAAGAAAGAATATTCACATAGCTTGAACACTTAATATAGTTTAGGTAAAGTTTCTCTCAGAAATTACTTGAGTACCACACTGCAGGGTGGGCTGAGCCAGCCACAAAAAAAAAAAAAAAAAAAAAAAAAAAAATTGTCTTAAA
>NW_004524718.1:2130887-2143005 GCF_000260255.1 Octodon degus
CAGCCACAAAAAAAAAAAAAAAAAAAAAAAAAAAGATTGTCTTAAAATTATAAATTGGCATATGAACATATTTTGTGTCAATGACTAACTTTGTATTATGTCCAATAAAATATCTATAGCAATCAAAACATGGTTGCAGAGATTATCTCAGTAAGCCTGACATCTGTTCAACATGAATGTACCAATAACACAGAGCTGTTGCTATATTTAGTTCTTTTTCCTACATTAATGATAGAAAATATATTGTTTTCCATGTTTGTATCTCTGAAATTCATGGCTGTCAAACTTCATTTCCCCAAACAACTCCATGTATACTGACATAACATTTTATCATGGAGAATATATTTAGCAAGAAAGAGTAGGAGAAATGGGAGTACTATAGCTATTGTCTAAATATACCAAGATGGCATAGTAAGATACATTATTTTAAGATAATCTATCAATGCAACTTGGTTGTAATTCCCTAACTCTATGGGGAAACACAACAAACTGATGGAAAATATGTAAAAGTTTAGTGTTCCTTGTCTCACTACTGAACAAAATCAAAGAAGTTGAAAAAATATCCTTTGTTATATAACTGTCCCATTTGTATATGCAAATATTGAACTCTTCCTCTTAAGAAATTCCTCTATGGACCAGCAAGATAGCTCACAGGACTAAAGGCAAGAGCATGGAGGATGGTTGGATCCCCGGCACCACATGCTGTGCCAGCCCCTCTTCCAAGGTAGGCTGATCTAGCCACAGAGTCTGGGTGTCATGGAACTCATCTGTAATCCCATTGCAAGGGAGGTTGAAAGCAGGAGGATCACCACGAGTCTGAGCTGAGTAGTGACATCCTGTAACAACCAAACACATTTTTAAAAATCAAATTCCCTTTTGCTTTTCTCAAATATTCAAAGAGTACTGTACATGTGACAGGCAGTTATTCTCCTTGGAGGAAGCTCCCAGGTTCTTCCCCATGTCCAGTGCTACCATAATAGCCCCCCTCAAAGAGTGAACAGTGAAATTAACTCATGATGACTTATCTAAGAAACACACTGCCTTGTGCTGATCACCTACATACAACTGAGCCAGTATTGTTTCTGTGAAGAAATAAAGAAATACCATCTTCTCACTCTGAAAGTTTTCATTATTTGGCAATTAAAGCAGCACTCTTGCCTCCTGACTGCATTCTGCCCAATCATTACATCATTTATTGTACAGTTTCTCTTCACAATGAGGGTTTAGTAACAGAGTTTGGCTGGGAATAGATGCCACCCTATCTGCTCTATGCTGTTTTTCCCCCACTTTTCTTTTTGTGGTTCACAAAGACAATTAATTACAGAACTACATGAAAAGAATTTGGGCTGCAAAGAAAAACTGAGCAGCAAAAATGTCAAATATGTTACTGGGTATAAGATATGTCTTGGTGTAACAACATGAGAAAAAGACGAGTGAATGCCCTGAAAATATTCTTTGCTTTTTCTTTAAAACTAGTGTCAACTAATACATGAAATAAAATTATGAGTAAGACACAGAGTTTCTGTCAGATTTTTCAAATTTTGTTTAAGCCACTGTTATGCTTTGTGTCTGGCTGACCCCTCAAAGCCTCATGTAGTCATGATTAATTCAGAATTCAGTATGGAGGACTATGGGTGTGACTGCTAAACACACCCTGGGGTGGTAACCTTCATATAATAAAAGATAAGAGGGAGGCTTTCTAGATTCCACAGCCAATGCTATTCCCTTTGCTCTTTGCTGTTTTCTGTCACCATGAGCTGATATCTGCTGCTCCTGCCATCATGCCTTGGACCCAGCTGAGTATTGACTAAAACTTCCACAAACTGTGAGCTAAATAAACTTCTCTTTCTTTAATATTGGTTGTTGGATATTTTCTCCTAGCAATGAGTGAAAAGTAACCAAGATGGCCACTACAAAAGTTCACAGTAAAATATTAGGATATGTTGAGTAAAATTTTATTTTTAACTCATTCTTAACTTGATTGAAAATTAGTAAAAATTATATAGCAAATTAAAAATTGTAGAAAAATATTTTATTAATTTATTGAGAAACAAATAGCAATGAGACAGTTTCAAAACTGATTATTAGGACAGTTTTAATAATTAATACATTGCATATTATTGTCTTCATAGTGTTTATTCGTAGTACAAAATACAGACATGATATCCTGTGCAAACCCTATTAGTACAAATCTTTCTTTTCACTGAATTAAGAAAATGTAACTGTATATCTAATTAATAAAATGTAGCTGTATATCTATCCTAAAAATTTTGTATATACAGATACAAAATGGTCCTTCTTTTGTATCCCCTTTTTCCATTCAGTTTTGTCATAGATAGGTATTTCATTACCATTTAAGTATTGTACGTGTGTGAATTCAGCAAAATAATCCAATGTGGTCCAGTAGTCCATAATAGCAGTGGGATATCTGTAGGACTTGAAATGTTAGAAGTTGTTGACTTGAGTCTTTTACTGCTCAACATATTAGTATGGCTTTACTTTTACACTTTGTTTTTATACTTTTTTGCTGGATGCTTAAGATCAAGATAAAGAAAGACCTATATAACAAGAGATGTAACTTTTGTATCTGACAGGAAGAGTCAAACCCCCTCACGATTTACCCTGAAACCCTGTACTGCAGTTTGTAGATCCTTTGTCAGAGTCAGCCACATGGGTGAGTCATGGCCACTGCTTGAACAACTTGCTCTCTGTGAAAGCCTGAGAGAATGTCCTCTCTCCATGTGACTCTCCTTAGGCACACTCTATCTACATCATCGATCACTTTCCTCTGTGGCCTCATAATCTCCTTGATCAGAAAATTTGGGACATAGCTGAGTTACAGGATGTTACAGTACAGGTTTCCCTATGGCCTGAGTCCTCACTGACCTTAAAAGGCTAGGGCCAAAATGTTGGCTATCCTTGCATCCTACTTTTTCTGTAATTTTTGATCTGCAAACTTAAGTTGTTAATTCTCCATAAGAGAAGCTTATTATTACCCTACAACACATGCAGTTGTGTTTAACCACACTATCTCTCTGATATCAAACGTCTTAGATATAACATGGAACAGGTATTTTCCATCAAGTATTGATATGGTAAACTTTAAATCCTACAGAATGAAGAAAAAACATAAAAATAAAATAAAAATATTTTAAAAATAGGAATAATCACTTACATATTTTTACCTTATTTCAACCATATAAAGCAGTGCAGGACAATCCTATGACATTTTTTCTCTTGTCCCTTGTTTTCATTTATTAGTCTTTTTTTTAAACATTTATTTGAAAGACAGCATGGCAGTAATCTAGAAAACAAATAACAAACCAAACCCAAAGCCCAAAGATGGGAAGAAATCATAAACATTAGATCAGAAATTAATTGAATTGAGATGAAGAAAACTGTTCAGAGAATTAACGAATCAAACACCTGGTTCTTTGAATGATTAAATAAAATTAAAAAGCCCCTAGCTAATCTCATCAAAAAGAGGAAAGAAAAAATTCAAATACAAGGAATAAGGAACGAAAAGGGTGTAATCACCACAGACTCAGTGGAAATTCAGATTTGTCAAGAGCTACTTTGAGAATCTTTACTCTCACAGAATAGGAGGCACAGAGAAATTGACAGATTCCTAGAAAGGTACAAATTACCAAAACTAAGTCAAGAAGATATAACAACTTTCAATAATTCAAAAACAGCCAATGAAATATGAAATGTAACTGAGTAATACTCCATTGTATAAAAATACCACATCTTTTTCATTCATTCATCAGGTGATGGGCATCTTCATTGTTTTCAACATTGGGCTATCACAAATTGTGCTGCTATAAACATAGGTAGACATATCTCAATTTGATATGATGTTTGGAGTTCCTCCAGGAGAATTCCTTTATTTTGGTGTTAAGCATCCACCAGAAAAGTATGGACAACTTCTGACATCGCCAGTCTTATAGAAAACCCACTACTATTATGTACTACTGGACTATATTGGAATATTTTTCTGAATTCACCCTCATATAATTTTAAAATTACAATGGAATACCCTTCTCTGACAAAACTAAATGAAAAAAATGGAATACAAATAAACAATCCCTTTGTATCTGTATATTCAAAATAGTTGGGACAGATATACAGATACATTCTCTTAATTCAATGAATAGAGAGATTTGTTCTAATAGTGCTGTGGACAGGTTGTCATGTCTGCATCTTGCAAAAAAATAACCACTAAGACAACAGTATGCAATGTATTAAATATTGAAACTGTCCTACTAATCAGTTTTGAAACTGTCTCATTGCTATTAGTCTCTCAATAAAATTATTTTACAAAATAAATATGAAATGTAATTAAAAAACATACTGACAAAGAAAAGTCCAGGTCATGGTGGTTTCACAGCTGAATTCTACAAGAAATTTACAGAAGGTATAATTTCTGTATTTCTCAATCTCTTCAATGAAATTGAAAAGGAAGCAATCTTCCCAAAATTGTTCCTGGAGGCAAGTATTATACTGATACCAAAACCAGGGAAAGACACAGCTAAAAAAGAGAACTATAGGCCATTCTCCCTCATGTAGACAAATATTGAAATGTGAAAGACATAAAATGTATAGACAGTGAATTTTAGAAAAATATTTTTGAAATGAATACATAAAGAGATTGCACATTGTAAAAAATATTTACAAGCTTACATGAATATAACAATAAAAATTGTCTAAAACACGAAGAAGGGTTTATGGATCAGTCATATAATAGTTCACTCTGCAAAAATCAACAAACTTATATTATATACTTAGAATTATCAAAATAGAATGGGGTAGGCAATAAGTATTTAAAGATTTAAAATTACTGAATTTAGTTAAAATTATAGCACTACATTTCAAAGAAAAATGAACATTTTGCACAAGAAATATAAATAAAATCATACCAAGATACACAAAAAGGAAATTGTCCAAAACTAATTGTAAAGAAAAAAATCATTAAAGCATGTACATAGAAAAAAATTACTAGCTATGGAAGAACAAAATTAAATAGCATCTCATTCTACATTAGAAAAAAAACAAGTGGGTAAGAAACTAGACTTATTTATTCAAAGAACTAAAAAATCTGTCATTGAATTTTATACTCAGAAAACATACCTTTGAAAACTAAAACTAAAATATTTTCCAGTTATACAAACTCGAAATAGTCAAATACCTCCAGACGTAGCATATAGAACATAAGAAAGACCATAAACCAGGAGGCCAGAAAAGTTACTGCATGGTCCTGGATAAAGAATAAAGAGCTCTCAAAATGGTAGATATGCAGGACTATGTAAAATATAATTATATTAGATGAACACATTTAAAAGGTTATTGAAGATGTCTACAAAACAGTATCAATTTTATGTCAGGTTATATACATATTTTTTCATATGTGTGTGTAAGAAACAAAGAAAAATTTATATAAACTCAGTGGAAAATGGAAATATACTTTTTAAATTTTCTAATACAAGGAGAAAATATCATACCATGTCTTATAAGTAGATTGTAAGTCAAAGAAACAATATAAATCATGAAATAATATTAAAATTAAGCAATATTTAGAAAATGAAGTATTAGTTATTCAAAATTAAATTAAATATTTCAAAATAATATTCAAAAATTAAAATTAAATTGTGAGTCCAACTAAGAGGCCAGAATGTAGTGTATCATATGTACAAATCTGTGATTAATTCAGAGTACTCACACAGTATTTGAGTAGGTTAATATATGCAAAAAGTCAACTAAGAAAAAGTTTTCAAGATAGTAAATTACTAAGAAGAATTACTAAGAATAAAACATAACAAAAATACTGAAATAACAATATATGACCAGCACTTCTAACAGGGGATAGGATATAGTAAAAGTTCTAGTATGTGGTAGATGTGAGCAGTTTCAATGGCACTTACTTGTGGCCAGGTATCCCTTCTGGGACTGAGCTACTGCTATTTCCTTGATATCCACCCTGTAGACCCAGACAGAATCATGACCCAGAGGGTGCAGGAGAAGTCCATTTGTAGAGTATGCTGATGGAAATACTTTGTTGCGCTATCCAAGAGAATAATTGAGAGACAGCTGTTGTATACCTCTTTTTCTCATGTGTTTAATTGTTTGCCTAATTTGGTGAGTTCTTTCCGTTCTCATTCATGAAGTTGCAGTCATTTTGATCCCTCTCTAAAACATATTCTAATAGTCACTGTAGGGTTGGCTTTGCCATCATGAAATTTCTTACTTGTTTTTTGTCATGGAAGTATTTCACTTCTTCATTAAACTTGAAAGAGAGTTTTTCAGAGTTTATCAGTCTGGACTGGCATTTGTTTTCTTGCAAGACTTGAAGTACTTTGCTCCATTATCTTTTTACTTGATAGTTTGTGAGAGTAATCTGTTGTTATTCTGATGGGTTTTCCTTTAAATGTGATCTGTTTCTTTTCTCTAGCAGCTTTTAGTATACTGTTCCTGTGCTGAATTTCTGAGACCTTGATTATTATATATCTTTGTATAGTTTTAATTCTGTTTATGTTATTTGGATTTCTGTATGCTTCAGTGACCTGAATGTCAAATTCCTTCCCCATATTTTGGGAGTTTTATGCTATTACTTCTGCCCATACTCTTTTTATATCATTTGTATTGACTCTTTTATTCTCATTGATGCCTATTAGCCTTACCTTGCTCATCTTTGTATTGTCTTGCAGATGTTGAATTATTTTTTCCTGCATTTAAGTTTTCTTTTATTTATTACAAGGTCTACAGGGTCTCACTGCACAGATCCGACTCATAGTGATCCTCCTGTTTTTCAGCCTCCCAAATGCTTGGATTACAGGTATGCACCACCTTGCCTGGTCTCAATCGCTATCTCAGCACACCCCTTAGGGTGGGAGGGCAGGTCGGGGAGTCAAACCCTGCCCTTGCCTAAGCAGGTGCATTAACATCCTAGTGGTTTTAAAGATATTTTTTCTAAGCTTTTCACTAGCTGCAATGGTGTCTTCAAGGTCTGATAGTCTATTTTCACTTTCATTCAAAAGGCTTTGCCAGCTTGTGATTAAGGTTTTAATTTCCTGTATAGCACTTTGAATCTGCTTTATACATTCTATTTCTTTCCTGTGTTGCTCAAGCAATGTTTCCATCATTTTTTTATATTCTCCTCTATATTTTATCAGTGTCCTCTTTAGAAACACTTAGTACTTCTTTCATTTTATTTATCATTTCCTTTTTTACTTCAGAAATTATTTCTGATCTGATTTCTTCTATATCTTTCTGCAGTTGTTTCTTTACTTCAGATGCTATTATTTCATAGATTTCATGTATGTGATTTAAAATTTCTTCTATGCTATTGTCTTCTGCATTTGTTGTAGGTGGGATCAGGTCCTGAGAATGTATTTTGCTCCTTCTATTTGTCATTTTGTATAGCACTGTCTTCTGACCTTTGGTGTATATCTTTGGTAGAGTTATTGCCTTACCACCAGGTCAAGATCTACCAAGTTCAAACTTGTCTAGCTGGATGTGGCTTAAGTCTGGTTATTGTGCTCTACTTCTTCCTGCTGCAGCCCTTGGAAATACAATTCTATTTTTATATGTTTGTTTTATTTTTAAGCAGTAGAATGAAGGAACAGAAAAGAATTAGTGTCCCTTAAGTCAGGCTTAGTTAGCCAAAATTTGTTTTAAAACCTTTATTTTAAAGATTCATTTTATTATTCAATGTATCAGGGTGCTAAGCAACTATCTAGTTATTTCCTTACAATATTGACTATTTTGTGATTCTCAGGACTGCATTCATTAATTGCACATCCATTTTTATAAAGTGTCATTAATTCTTACTTTGTACACTTATCTCTTCATTCCTGCCACTTTCAGTACCAGTTCTGGAAGTCCCTTTTCATACTGTTAGCTGGTCTTTCTTCACTGCCTGTGTGGGCTGACTGACTCAAAACATTTGGACTTCATGATTCATTAGACTTGACAAAGTATCTTTTATCATAGTAATTTTTTAAAAAAATTTAAAGATTCACACACACAATAAAAAAAGGCCAGCCAAATAGCTCAACAGATTAAAGCACTTGCTTAGGCAGATGCGGTGACCAGGGATTTGACCCCTGTGCCTGCCATGCCGGCCCCAACTCCAGGACATATGGAGACAGCGATTGAGATTGGGCATGGTGGCACATGTGTGTAATCCCAGCTCTTGGGAGGAAGATCACGACAAGTCTAATCTATGCACTGAGAACCTATACACCCTGTCCTAAACACAAAAAGAAAAAAAAAAAAGACTCACTATATTTTTATTCATGTCTTATACAACCAAACCAATAGCTGATAAAGAGACTTCGCAAATAATTAAAGTATATCTAGCTGTACTTTACTATTCATCTAATCTTTCCTTTCCCCTAGTCCATGTCTGTCTTTAAATTCTTTTCTAAACTGTCGTATCTTAGCATCCTAATTAACCCTCATCTATATTTTTGGGTGATTTTACTTCTTTTCTCCTAAGAAAGTACCATTTTAAAATTTCACTTGGTTTGATTATTGCTGATACTCTTCTATACTGACCAAGATGCAGGTTTTCCTATATGTTTGCTACTATTCAAAGTTTAAAATGAAACCACTCGGTAGTAGCAAGAACTGTGGAGTTAACTTCTGGTATGTATCCAATTAATGTTGTTCTTGTAATTAATAAGATTAAAAATATAATGTGAAAAAGTGACAATGAATTCCTAATATTAGTACCCATTAATATATTCCTTTGGTAGGATCATGCTGACAGTCCACATTATTAGGTAGAATTAACCTAATCTCCATATTATTTTACAGTTGTAGGAATCATTGCCTCTAGGTTTATATACACATTTTAAACCTTTAATAAATATTTATAAACATAAATTAAGCAATTTAGATTTTTTATGTATTTGGTACAGGGTGTCACTATGCAAGTTGGACTCATAGTGATCCTGCTGTTTTTGGCTCAGCCAGCACTGGGATTACAGGCACGTGCCACCAGCCCTGACGCGGTGGCCAGCTCAGCCTGCCTGGTGTAGTGCCAGTGCTGCACACAGTGCCAGGGATCAAACCCCATCCCTGTAATGGCTTAGCAGGCACTTAGTCCACTGAGCTATTTGCCAGCCCTTAAATCACATAATTTTGCCAGTTTTCTATTCTCTGTAATTTTTTAAAGATTCTCCGTAGAAAATGTGTACAGTGAATTTTATCCAAACTCAGGAGTCTTTAATGTAAACTCCCAAATGGAGAATCAATCTAACTCAGCATCTACACCATGCAGTATTCAAATCGGATTGCCTCCAAGTCCTAAAGCTGTTGTCTTCTTAGCTCTTTAAGTGTTTTAACACTTAATATGCCATCTGACACATGAAGAGAGAAATCTATCTCTTTTAGATTTTTATGCAGACTGACTAAGCACATTAATATGAAATGCATGGACAACATATGGCATAGAGTAAGTGCTTACAAGTCATTACTTTCCTTCTGTTCATTTGAGACCTTTAAACTATCCATAAGGAAAATGGGGCCAACAAACATTATATCAGGACATTATAGTTCGTTGGATTTCCATCACTTTGCATCTCTGGGACTGAATGCCCAACATCCACACCTTAAAGAAGAACTTTATTTTGAATTATTATTTTGATTCACAGGGGGCTAGCATCAATGCAGAAAGAGGGTGGTGGAGGAATTCTCAATTCAACTCAGCCAGGAGGCAGGTAGAGAAGGGAGAAATGAGGAAGAGACTACATCTTTCCAACTTATGTTTCAGTAATCTCCAGCCCCACTTCCTAACAACAAATTCAGCTACTGAACTCATCAAAGGATGAATCCACTGACGAACACAGCACCAACATGTTTAATTATCTTCCACACACATGAAAGTTTGCAAGGAAACTTTGTATCTAAACCATACCAGTTTGTAAGGCTTCTCCAGAAGAAGTATGCTTTCCTTTTCATTTTCACCACACTTTTGTGTGCTCTTAATTTCCTTCCTTAAATACTTTTTAGTAATGTAGCATACAAACATAGTGCTATTTCCTGATTTTTCTAATGTTAATTTGTTAGGAAATCTTTGGAGTTTTTGCTGTAATACTCCACATGGTAATGCAAAAGACAGAATGTGCCCCCCAGGTCCTTTGTCCTTTGTCTTGATACTTAATTCAAGTTGTGTTTTTTTAATGAGCAGCATATATTTACTGGGAGAAAGAAAGCTTCTGTCTGAGACAGGGACAGAGGGAAGGCTCCAAACAGGTTGTCCCCTCAAGTTGTTTTTCATTCCAAAACTAAAATTCTCAACTATGCCTGATCAATAAAACTTTTAAAATATTTTGAAAATTTAAAAGTTAAGACATGCTTCACATGGAGAAAATAAATTACATCAGTGATGTGCGTGAATTTTCTGTTTAGTAAGATTGGGTCCAGTTTCCTTTCTCATATGCTACTACATAATGCATCAGAATTATAAGTTTAAACAGCACAGTCCAGCCAAGTCAGAATTAGAAGCTATCTGTGCAATGTAAATGCCTTCATGATTTCTGACAGAATAGTCGGTAACAATGAATTATGAATTTCCTTAAATGTCAGTAATAATTTTGCTTTCAATTTAACTTTGAATAAATTATTCCTTTTCCTCATTAACTGAATCATCAGGATATTTTAAATGAATATGTAACATGAATTTGCTATTTGGAAATATCAGAGTCATTTTCCACTTACTGACATTCCTACAGTGCTGCTTATAGGTAGATACTCCATGGTTAACAAGTGCATAATCTCCTGCTTGTGGCCGCACACTTATTATATTTTAATATTTCATTTGCATAGAACAGATTGCTTGCTTGTGGCCTTTGTCTTGTAAGATTCTTAAAAATCAATGATATTTTTAGATAAGCTTTAGAACAAGTGTCTATTTTAGGACATTATTCATGATTCACTGAAAAGCAAATGAAAACACTGAAATGTAGGTCGCTATATTTAAAGTAGAGAAAAATGAAGCTGGTCCAGGTTGTATGTCAGGACAGTGTGGGATGCATTTGCAGGGGTTGTAACCTGTAAAGTGCGGTGGCATTCATAGTCTATGGGAGGAAGAAGGTGAAAGCATTTATAGTTTCATAACATTACTGTCCATATTGCAAAACTAACTCCCATCAAGCTTCTTCAAAGTTTGCTAAAAAACACATTTCAATCATCAGCTCTTTTCTCATGATAACTCGAAATTTTCACGCTAATGAAACTACATTTAAATCTGAATAAGTAAAAAACAATCAGTGACTACCTCCAAAAAGAATCAACTCACAGAACATTTATCAACTCAAATTCTTACACTACTCTTCCTAAATCACAGGTCCAGGAGTTACTTAGTAAAGCAGTAGCTGACCTGGTATCTGTTCTCCTGTATGAATGCCTCCAGGATCCATAGCAATATCCTTTACATTTAAAAAATCTATTGATCAAGTATTTCCATGACAATATAAAGGAAATAGAAAAATGACCATAGTGTACATTTTTCTGCTACAGTATATAGAATGTCCATTAAAATAAGAACATTTTGTTTTGCAGAAACAAACTGCTACTTATATGTCTTGGATTTTCACAACTTATCAAACATCATTGTTATAATATTCCAAAATTCTCTATGCTAAGAAATTGGAGAGACCCAGTCCTAGCCCAGGTCCGGTGAGTGTGCGGAGAGCTTCCTGCTAACCTGCGCCGGCGGGACCAGTCCCAGCCCAGGTGCACCGTGGGCCGGACCCTCTCCCACCCCTTCGGGCTGCCCCCCACCACTCCACCTTACCTGCCCCACCCCTCCCGCCCACTAGGAATTTCTGCCGAGTTCCGGGAACCCCCAGACGCAGTCCTAGCCCAGGTCCGCAGAGGGAAGGAGCTGAGCACAGCAGCCAGAACTAAGCCAGACGCAGCTGCATAACTACAAACTCTGTAGAGCTCCACCTGAACTTCAGTACCTGTGAAGGTTATAACTACAGCAAAGATCTACAACCAAGGGCAGAAGACAGTGCTACACAAAATGACAAGAAGGAACAAAATGCAACCTCAGAACCCAAGCCCACCCGTAACAAGTGCAGAGGACACTAACACAGAACAAATTGGAAAT
>NW_004524718.1:2148883-2156435 GCF_000260255.1 Octodon degus
AAATCCTGAGGGCATTTCACTGACCTTCTCAGACCAAAAAGCTACAACTCTTATTGCAAACGTCCTGCTTTACCTTGGTCTTAACCCTCCAGTAGAAAAGTATGAAGACGAAATATAGGAAATAAAGCCATGCTGTTATGTTGAGCTGTGGGGGCCTCAGGTCAATAATTTCTGACATTGCCAGTTAAACAGAAGACCCAATGCTATTATGGGTTACTGGACTCTTTTAGAATATTTTGCTGAGTTTACACACCTATAATATTCAATAAAGGAACTTAGAACAAATGGGGTATACCTATGAATGTCCATTTTGTATCTGTGTATTCAACGTGGTTGGGATAGATATATAGTTGCATTCTCTTAATAAATAGAATGATTTGTTCTAATGATGTTTGTAAATAGGATCATAAGTCCGCATCTTGTATAGCAATTAACCACTAAGAAGAATATATGCAGTGTATTATTTTTTGAAACTGTACGTCCGATTTGATTTGAAACTGTCTCATTGCTATCTGTTTATCAATAAAACTTTGAAAAAAAAAAGAAATTGGAGCTCAGTGAGGCTATTATGTCAATGTCAAATTTTGACAATCATAAATTGCTACAAATACATGAAACAAGTTGCATCTATGATGCTCAGCACGTGGTTTTAGTATAGGCAGCCCTAGGAAATAAACTTTTTAGATCCTCAGGAAACAGCTTTGGAATACAACATTCCAGAACCCTCAGTAGCTAAGCATTTCTTGATTTGAAATTTCATTAGAATAGATTAAAAAAATGAGAAGCACATACACATCTTTCTGTTCTTTCCTCACTTCCATTGTACTGGTTATTTTTATTTCATTTTTCACTATACTTGTTTCTCTAATAATCTATTTTTCCAACAGATTTTAAAGTTATTTCATTCAATTAAAAGAGTAGGTCAAATTTAACTTACAAAAGCTGCACTGTAGAAATCATATATTTATATGGAGGGCCCCTTTGAGAAGATGCAGGTATCAAACTCTATGTTGCCAGTCATCCACAATGATAGCCAGAAGGGCAGAGGTAAGGCAAAGAGGCAAAAAATAGCTTGGCCTCCTGTGTACCTTAGGTAGGTGGGAGTGTGAATGCTCTTCTGCTGCACAATGAAATGCAAGAGATGACACGATAATAACTTTTATCAAACCAAAGTAAAAATCATGTGCAAATCCATGTTTGGAGATTAGACTTAACAATGTGTCATTACTTCTTTGCATCCATTTTCTTTTACAATGGGCAATGTATACATTGAAATAAATAATCCATAGATTAAAAAATTTACAACAAATATAAACTACGTATAACACTTTTTCAGTACTGGGGTTTTAACTCAGGACCTTGTGTGTGCCAGGCAAGCACTTATTCTACTGAGCTATCTCACTGGCCCTATATATAACATTTCAAAATTTAAAATTATCAATGCCTATCTCAGCTATTTGTACTACATTCTTAATTAGCATCATCATTCAGCAATAGTTTACTAACAGAAATGTATTAAAAACAAGGAAATAATAGCAATTTATTATCTTTTACACATTTATTTTCCTAAGCAAAATAGGGAAAAGCAGAAGAAATATGAAATTAAGAGCCAACAACAAATTTGTGTCTAAAACCCCTCAAAGCATTCAAATAAAAGCATCCAGCATACAGGTGGAGGTAAAACTTTTGGGACAGGCAGAGACCAGCTCTTCTGTGCAACAAGCCTAAAAAAGAGGGAAACACAAAATTGAAACTAGTAGATAAAAACCAGTGCTACAACAGTTGTGTCTGCAGCAAGTGGACATGTACAATTTTGCATTTAGTAACAAAGAATCAAGTCTTCCCTCTTTGAGATTAAGTAGTAACATTCAATCTGATTAAAAGTTAACCACATAATAATCTGCACAGCAACTCTGAGTTACATGTTTCATTAAGGCATGGGCCCATTTGTGTAAAGGAAGAAAACAGAACTGTCCAGAAAAAATGAAGAATGCTGAAAATGGTGAATAGTGTATTAACAAGAGGCAATGGCAAGGAAGTCAGTGAGCACTAGAGGCAAAGGTTGTTTTCTATTTCAGGAAAAGCAGAAGCCAGGTCACCAAATTCCATTGCATCTTTGCTTAGGAAAGTAGATAATTTATGGTAAATTAAAAATTTATTAGATTTTTTCTCTTAAACATAGACCATGGTTCTATATTAAATCACAAACTTTGTGTTTAGTTTTTAATGTTACAACTTTCAGTAAGCAGTAGACTGTGAAAAAGCATCATCTACCATGCTATTTCAAATGCATCCTTTTCATTATGAAAACACAGGAGCAGAACTTTCCTGGCCAACACCTGCAGCTTTCAAATCCTTGCTGCCTGGAGTTCGCTAGCCAAAGCTAGCTGGTCAGAGCACACAGGGTTATCTCTCAGCTCTGCCCCTTCTTCTACAGTTACCCAAATACAACTCACAGAGCCAGGCCCTGGGCCTCCCCAGAGGATGGGGTCTTGGCCAGGATTTTGTGAGTCACTGTCAGCGTTCATGTCTGATGTTTTATTTTCTAATTCTGCTAGTATTGTCTCCTCAACTATCCATTTCTCTTGCTATCAACTAATGAAGTGAATAAATGATAGTTTGTACAAAGCTCCATGTTCTGATGATTGACAGCCACAAAGGATGGAATGAATATAGACCCTGACTCAATAGCTTATGATGCCACAGATGCACGGAGAACAGGAGAGGGTAACACAACATGCTGTTGCTAACTGGGTGGTCAGTGAAGCTCCTCGGAAGAGGTGAACTGAATTATATAGGTCATGATAGACATGTGTAAGATAAGGCAGAGTTTCTAAATCCTGTAAAGTAATGAAGAAACCAGTGTAAACAGGCTTTTCAAAAGAGCAGCATAAGAAACACAAGGTAAATCACTACAGAGAATCCTTTCCCAACAGAGAATGGCATTCACTAAGAAATGAAGTGACAAATGCTGGTGAGACTGTGTTGGGGGACGAACTCTTCTGTGTTGTTAGTAGAAAAGTAAACTAGTACAACCGCTATGGAAATCAGTATGGAGATTCTTCAAAAACCAAAAGCTAGAAATTCCATTTGACCTAGATATTCCCCTGCTACATATCTTCCTGAAGGAATTAGCCATATTACAGAGATTTATACATACTTATGTTTATAGCATCCCAATTCATGTTTGCTAAATCTTAGAAATGGTCTATGTGCTGACCTACAGATGAACAGACTCCAGGAATACTGCTTGTACCATACTTTGTAGATGAGTAGAATCTATGAAATGGGTTTTTGTGAATGGCTCATACGGATAAGAATATAAGTCAATGACATCCTTTGTCAGAAATGGAGAGTGAGGCAAGGTGGACAAGAGGATGAGTTGGAGCAGGAGCTGGAGTGGGGCCAACATGGAAAGGAAAGCCTCACTGAGAGGTGAAATGAGCAAGCCCTAGAAGGACTGAGGCAAAGCAGCTCTAAGAAAGATCAGATCCTACCTCACACATAAATCTAAGTTTGCACCACTTGTTTATCATCTTATCAGACTCAATAACACATTGCTTAGTTTCACTTTCATTGTTCACTAAATATTATACCCAAATTTCAGGAAAGGACCAATTGACACCAAAAGGGAGATAATGCCTTTGCTAGTGTCCGAGATAGATGATTGTGAGCTGAAAATGAATTTAGGAGTCTTGTATGTTGCATAAACCCCACTGTCCTATTTTCATCCTTCAGACTTTTAAACTTACTCATTTTGCACTAAAATAAACTTTAAATTTTTCAACAAATCATGATAAACTTTTTTCTTCCGAAGTCAGTTTGCTCTGCTTCCCTGGCCAGTCATAATAGTCTCCTAAAATCTCTTCCTATCTGTATTCAGGAAATGTGTGAGTGGACCAATTACAGGAAACATAGCTGGGGGTGTTACTAGAAAAGATTGTAACCAATACAGCTTAGAAAGTCTGGAGTGTCTTGATATGATTGTATTTTTAATTTTCAGCTCCAAATTAATTTCTGTCAAAATATTAATTCTTTACCCAGAAATTTTATTAAAGAGGTAAAATCTATTTCCTGTGTCCATCTCAGCCAAATGGAAAGGTCAGTCAATACTACTTCAATCCAATATCTATTCCATTTTTATTGGAGCAAACTTCATTTAAAGATCTTTTAAAACGAGGCCATTATCTGCAAAAGGACATGTATTGATTCATTTGGTATCTTTTTTAAAATTTGTAATTAATTAATTAATTTTCTGCAGTACCAGGGATTGAATTCAGGACCTTGCACTTGCCAGGCAGGCGCTTATGCTGCTGAGTTATTTCCCTAGACCCTCATTTGTTATCATATTTCGTAGAAACTAATTTGTACTTAGATTTTTTTTATCTCTTTCTCTTCCCACACTCATAACTTCCCCTCACAATATGTGACAGACATTTTCAACACCTCTGTACATTTCCAAAACAGTGTTCCTCAGGTTGGGTGGTCATTATAACAAGGTAATAATCCAGAGTTCAAATATGCTCTATGAAAATAGTACATCTCTGCTTATGAAAATAGCTCCAATAGATATAGAGCCTGATAAACTTTTAAAATAAGTTCCAGGGGATAACAGCCCATTTAAATACTTATTAAATAATAGCAGTGACATCCAAAGATTTGACCTTTTAAATTTAATATGGTTTTGCAAAAGAAGTAGCTATATTAGATAACAGAGGCAATTCGTTGGCAGGAAATTGATAATCTGACTGAAATTCAGTTATCACACTTATTCAGCAAAGACCTCATATTTCCCCAAGGATATTCTTACACCGTTTTTGAAATTGTGAAAAGAACATCTTCAGATTCATTGTTGGTTCTTGCAGGACAGCAAGAATTACAAAAGTATCATACAGACCAATTTAGTGCATCATCTACAATTTCTAAATGGTATGTAGGGAAGAATTTAGAGACTTAGTGTTTCTTTAGTTTTTATTTTAATAACTGCAGAGCGTTGTTTTTGAAACTCTGTGTCATTTACATTTAAATGTATACAGAAATAGGAAATGCAAGGTCATATAACTATGCGAGTTTTATAGTATGAGTCTTTTTAAAGTTATATATAAAAGTTCATTGAAATTTGGATTTTTAAGAAAATATTATTGATAGTTTCATTTTTAAATTTATGGATCAAGGTTATATCTCAGCAGTGTAAGTGCCCATCTGACAAGCTCAAGGTCCTAAATTCAATCCCTGGGTACCAAAATAATTTTTAAAATAAAATTATTTAGTGTCTATGACTTAGTATTTTATGTTACAGTGGGCATTAAGTCTTATTTTCCTATCCTGTCTTCTAAGTTAACCAGATTAGCAAAATCTAATAGGTAACAATTAACCAACAGGCAAACACATAAACTGATTGATGAGTAGGAAAATATCTTATGAAGCCCTGATAAATATGTAAATTCAAAACTGAAAATAATTTCCACAACTTTTAAATAGTACCTATGACTAACATACCGTCTATCCAATTTAAAGTCCTTCTTAAAGACCTGTCAAACAAGATGTCAATTAGAGACTTTGCTCATCCCAAACAATATTTATTTCTAAATAATTAAAGATAATGCTTTGATAACCGCACTATAGAACTTCTAATAGGCTTATTGGCATTACGGTCTCCTCTATAGTAGTCTGTCTCTGCTACGAAATTTTAAATAACTCAGAAACCATTAAACTTTATATTTTGGGAGAGCATAAGATCCAATCATTCATGAGAATGTTTATGAACAGAACTGAAATATATCTGATTATACTTAAAAGAGTTGTAGCAGAGATTTTATTAATTTATACATATTAAAAGTAAACATTTTGTCTCATACTTGTTTAATACCGGAGCATATACTACTGAGAAAGCTGCTATAAGCAGACACAATGACGTGAGAAAGGAAGGAAAAAGGAGGACAGAAATGATTTTCATAAGGAGACTGAACACACAAATCTGATTACATTAACATCAGAATCTGCCTGGCTAAGCTAATCAGTCATGGAAATTGCAAAGGTTTAGAAGTTAATAATAAAATAAAATGCATGCTGTTTTCCTGCACATATGTGTATGTCTAAAAATAAGCCCTTAACACTATGTCTCTGGGTGAAAGGAAAAAAAGATTTAATAACAGTCTCTACTGACAGAGCTTCATAACTGCTTGTTCAAAATAAACATGCTAGTATTTCAAAAGCCAATGTATTCAATAGGCAAAGGCTGAAGTGACAGTATGTTCAAGATGCAGCAGTTGAGATTACATGTTTCTGGGTATTTTACTTAAGGTATCCCAACATAAAGACTGGACCTATTACACTATGTGGAAACAATTCAAGGATCCAGCTGACACTGTGGAATATGGGATTTTATAGATCAGTAGTTAAAGTGTGAAACAATTCTCTATGCACAGCTTGATGCTTCAAACAGTATGCTGTGTGAAAAACACCATTTGAGTCACAGGTGAATATGTTTTGTACAGCTTCAACTTCCAAATCTATAGGCTATTCAGAGCTCACAGTTTTTGTATTCAGAATAGCACCACCATTCCCTTGTGAACACACCTTCATAGACTTGGGTAATGCAAACTACAAGCTTTCTATTTGAATAAATTGAAGTAATAAGAACATTTCAAAGTTATTTATATAATATGTGTTAATCTGGGTTCTCCTTAAAAAGAGAGCCAATAGAACATAGGTAGAAGAAGTACATGTGTCTGACATATATAAAGAGGTTAATTGTAAGGAACTGGCTCCTGGGCTCAAGGAGGTTGAGAATTCCCACAATCTGCAATCAGCAAGCTGGAGCCCAGGAGATCTAGTGAGTTCAGATCCAGACTGAGTCTGTCTCCCCAGGTAAGATCATTGAACAGTTGGTGTTAGTCCTCGTTAATGGGATCTCTTCAGCTTATACTAAGCTACAAAATGTAGATAAATGCTTAAGGTATTTTGGAATGATTTAGTGAAGTTAAATAATTCCTCCATAATTCATGAATGCTCAACAATTTCCAATCTAGTTGGCCTTAAGAACTTCAAAAACTATATTTAAACTGACTTCATTAACTTAAACTATTTTTAAAATTTGGTACGGCCTTGCCCAATTATAAAGGAAATCTTGCTAAAATTCAGTAAAGCCAGGTTTACTTCAAGGAGAAATTTAGGATATAGCATCATGGAGTGAAAGCATTACTGTCATATTTATAATATTATGAAACATAATAGGTGATATATTTTTATATCAGTTATAATAAGAACATAATTTCATATATTCTTTGAGAGAATAATATTGATGTTATCATGTACTGAAACTGTTATAGAAATACATGAAAGGATAAATATATTGTGTTATATATGCAACGTATCTTATAATATGTTACATACATGAATGAGATATATATGCATATATATGTGCATATGTCTCAGTATATATTACATGTGTCTTTGTAGATATGCGTAGAATATGGAATAACCATCTCTGACAAAACAAAACAAAAAAGGTGGGATAATAATGAAGGACCATTTTGTTGTGAAATATATA
>NW_004524718.1:2160170-2224336 GCF_000260255.1 Octodon degus
CGGCAGTAGGGCCTGGAGGACCCCGGAGAAGCAGGCCGCGCCCCGCTTCTCTCCGCACTCGCCGCCGGAACTAGTCTTTGGATGAGATATCACGTCTGCCTTGTGTAGTATGAATAATCACTGCAAAGACAACAATTTGCAATGTATTAATTATTATAACTGTCCTTCTAACCTGTTTCGAAACTGTTTCATTGCCACTTGTTTCTCAAAAAATTAATAAAAAATAAAATGAGAAAATAATAAAAACAAAAAAATACAGATAAAAGTGAGAGTTTTTTAACATTTACTTCCTCCATTTTCCACATCTAGTAAGTTTCAGAGAAACAAGGGTTTGTTGGATGTTGCTAGTTTGTTGGTGAGCTCACAAAGTACAGCTGCTTGAATGGTTTAAATAGGCAAGAAAGACAAATGCTACGTGCTTGTGTTACTGTGTGGTAACGCACAACGTTGATTTCATCGAGTAGGGAGGACATAATGGTACTGGGAGCTTTGAGGAAAGAGTGGTAGGAAGAAAAAGGAGCTGGAAAACAGGTAGCTCAATAGCACTAGGCAGGCAGGAAAAATGAGTAGCTAATGTACTGCAGCACAGGGGAGTAGCTGTAGTTTAGAAGCACTCATCAAATAATTTATAAAAATCAGAGACAAATCTTTTAAAATTTCTAAGACAAATCTTAATTTTTTAAGGTGATGGTAATGTTGATTCATTAATTGTTAATTTACACATTGTTTACATGTGTGCCATTATCTCTGTACAGTCCACATATAATGTGCGATTATTAAGTGTAAATTAAAATATACAAGAAGACTAAGAATTTGCATAGTTCTTAAGGTGAAAAGTATAAAATCACAGTGTCAGCAAGGCAGTGCTCTCAGCAGAATCCTTCCTTCCTCTTCCTTACTTTGCCAAAACACTGCTGTCGTTGGCTTGCAGCTGCTCAGCCCCATCTCCTGCCTTGCCGGGCACATGGGGTTACCTCTGCTCACGCTTCTCTACACGACTATCTCCCCAAAGTGATAGTGGTCACACTGGCTTGCAGGCCCACTCTATTCCAGGATGGTGTCTTCTTAAACTATGACATCTGCCATAACCATGTTTTCAAGTAAAATCTCACTGGGCCGGGAAGATAGCTCAGTGGAATAAGTGCTTACCTGGCAAGTGCAAGGCCCTAAGTTTGATCCCTGGTACCACCAAAGATAAAATAAAGTAAAAGAAAAATAAATAAAGTAAAATCTCACTGTAAGGTATTGGGAGTTAGAATTCTGGCATTTTTGTGGGAGATGAAACTCAGTTCTTAATGCATGTGTTCTCTCATTTCATCCCATTAAATCCTATGATTTAGTTTTTATTATCACTATTTTACAGATATAAAGAGGCTCAAAGTCAAAGAAATTTAATGAACTTCCAGCTTGTAATTGGAGGAGTTGACATTTGAACCTCATTTTACTAATCACAAAGCCAGTGAGAAAATTCTCATGAAAAACAGCTAACTAAAAATGCAAGACACAGCTAAATCAGTGCCACCTAATACAGTGGAAGCCAAAAGAGTAATTAATTACTTCTGACAGGAGAGATCACGAAGGGCTTAATATAGGTTATTACAGTGGAGTTCAAACTTAGTGGGTGGGTTGAAGTTTATCAGGGAGAGGAGAAATGTGGAAAAGCTGGAAGAACCTTTAAGACACATTAAAACATCAAAATTTTCCATTTCATCGCAGAAAACTTCACTCGGTCTCATGTAATGAGAGGGGAATATATTGGTTCATATAATTTTGAGCCCAGAAATACAGAAGTATTTCACTAGTTTTATTCAGGGCCTTCCATTCTCAAGCATTTCCCTTAGTCATGGCCTTGTGCTGCAGGCTTTGGTCCTGGTTTAACTGAGTGTCAGAATAAGAATAGACTTTTCACTATACCAAAATTTCCAAAGAATGCGATAAAGTATGCTTTTGGCGATACAAGGGAAAGCCAAGGGACTCTCACTAATTGCATGCACATCTGCTCTTGAGCCAATGACTATATGCCATGAGTGAGAGAAGAAATGTACAGAAATTTGAAAGATGCATGGAATGCGTTAGATGTTATACACGTGCTACTGGTTATTATTAGCTGCCTGTTCTTGATGACCCAGACAACACTGCTGCCACTATGCTTAACATATAATGCAGACAGTATTTCCATGCTTTCCTCTACATTCTGAATTTCAAAAAATAAACTATCATATTCTACTCATCTGTTAACTTCTGTGATGATCATATTTTACACATATCCTCTGTGACTCCCATGTTGTATAATACATGCTTAATTTTTAAATGAATAAAAATGCATGTAAAATTTTATTGAAATGTGAAATAAAACTAGGCCACTTGCATAATAGTTGTGAAAGAGGATAATTTGCACAGCTATAGTCATGCCTTTATTTACATATATATTAATTTTTATTATTAACTTGAGATAGCAAAATAATATACAAACATATTGCTTTCGATAGGTCATGGACTCCACGAAGATCCAGGAACACTTAGTAGCTGAAAGTCTAATTTCTGTCTCTTATGAATTTATTACTGGGGCTGCGGAGATGGCTCAGTAGAATAAGCGCTTCCCTGGAAAGTGCAAGGCCATGAATTCAATCCCCAGTTCCTCAAAAAAAAAAAAAAAAAAAAAAGAAAAAAAAATGAGGAGGAGTTAAAAAAACACTTATTACTAGCGATTAACTAGTGTCAACAAATGTTCAGCAGCCTTCAATTCTGTAAGTCACCTATTAATTACATGATGCAATGGGAAAGTATTGAATCAACCATGATTTTAAACGTATGTATTGGTAAGAAGTCTCACACTAAACTTGGCATGTCCTTTTCAGGAATTTTTATTAAGGTTCTACTTGTGTGCACATTTTCTAGGAACTACTCTTTTAATTATTAGATATGTGAACACTCTAGGTGATATACATATTGTGATATTGTGTTTATGTTCATTGAATGCTTCACCAAATTATTACCTTGAATAAATACAGCTATCTACCATGTACTTTTTCTCCCCAAGAAATAGATCTAATAATCTCCAATACAATGTTTCTGGTAATCTGTATTACTTTCCATTCACAGAATTCTTTCAACCTTTTTCTTATTGTAAAAAAATACATTATCAATGAACAGAAAACGTATATAATCAGATGTTTAAAAATCATTAGGACTTGTGGGGCCAGGGAGATGGCTCAGTGGAATAATCGCTTGCCTAGCAAGCTCAGGGACCTGAGTTCGATCCCCGGTTCCACAAAAAAAAAAAAAAAAAAAAAAATCATTAGGACTTGAAATGATCATATATAACACAAGATACTATTTCTGGTATTATCTTGTGATATTTTTGTACTTCATTATGAAAAATTCTGATATGAAGTTTGCACTGATTGATTTCATTCTCTAAGTATCAGATCTTTTTTGTAATATGAATTTTAACATTGATTTTCCTAAATATTTATGAGCATACAAATTATTTAGTAAAGATTTTTTTTTTCCTTCAGGTGTCACGTCCTTTAGATAGTGACATTTAGAAAAATATTTTCTGTTGAAACCTTCAGTTGAGGGCTGTCAGTTCTCCTTTGTGTTAGGAGCAGAGCTGAGTTTTGCACACTCCTTATGGTTTCTGATAATATCAAATTATATGAAGTTCAGATGTCACCTCAGTGTTAAGTTTTACTCTTAGAAAGTGTAAATACCTGAAGATTTTAGGAGAAAGACTTAGGGGAAAGGACTGAACCACTAGGCCTGCCAACTTTCCTTTTTTTAAAAAAATATACTTGGTACAGGATCTCACTACACAGCTCAAATTCATAGTGCTCCTCCTGTTTTCAGCCTCCCCTGCACTGAGATTATGGGTATGTGCCACCACGCCCAGTCTCTCTGGCTGACTCAGCATACCCATGGATGGGGCCAGCACAGTATGTGGTGCAGGGAATCCATCCCTGATCCTTGTGCTTGCCTAAGCAGGCTCTTAGTTCACTGAGTCCCAGATTTCCTTTTTGGTATTCATTGATGTTAAGTATCTGTCCAGTTTTGAAAGAAGTTATGCTTCTCCCTTTCAAAGGTAACTTTCAATGTAGAAAAAAATGGTTTTTTTTTTTTACTTCTTTAAAACTAAACTCATATAATGATCTTTTGAAATGCTAAAAAGATTTAAAAATCAATTGCAAAAGGCATTACACTTAAATGAAAACAACATTCTTTATTGTAGTTGTCTCATTCTGTACCTTTATCAGAAGTCAGGCAGGTGCCGCTTCAATGATAATGTGCCTAGCTTCCTTCCATCAAAATTCTGAGTCCTCTTCATACACTTTTTTTAGGAGCATCTTCTCTTAACCAACTTTAGCATTCAAAAATCAAATCCAGCGCATTTAGTTCCGAACTCCACTGCTATACGGGTACCTTTAGGAACACTCTCAAAATTCAGATTCATAGCATAAACAACAGTTTTGTGTTTAAGAAATCGATTGAAAAGTTAATTGTATAATGCTAAAAATCTTTTTCCTGTTGAAATAAGCCAGGTGCAGAACAACATATATCACATGATGTCATTTGTATGTGGGGTGCAAAAAAATTTGATCCCAAAGAACAGTAATTACCTGGGATTGAAGAGAAGGGAGAGTTGAGAAGATGTTGGTGATGGAATATACATTTTCAGTTAGGACAAACAATTTCATGGAATCTATTATACATGATGACTATAGTTAATATCATTACTGAAGGTTGAAAATTACTGAAGATTGAGCTCAAGTGTTCTCACAAAAAAAGTGTGCAGAAATGCCTATATAAATTTACCTCCATTTGCACAATCTATGGAGCATATATAGTTGGAACATGTTATGTATAAGTCTATACTTTTTCAATTCACATATAATAAAAAATTGAAATGTATTAAAAACTCCTGTATATAGTGGAAAGGTTTTGTTTTCATGTCTTAAATTATAGTAGCATTTAACTAGGGATTCATGTTCCTTGACCTCCACAGCTATAAGGAATACCAGAGGGGAAGAAAATCTGAAATAAAGTAGCTTTGCCTTTGTACACAGTTTTAAAAGTGCTTTGAGATTGTGAGAACAGAGTTCTTCATAGTTAGAGCTCTTGGAAGAATGGATACTGACTTAATGATAGCGAAGAAGCAAAGAGAAACAGAAAATCCTTGGGTCCAGTGCCCCGTTGAAGGTACTTCCTCATGGATCTCCCTTTCTTCCACTAGACTACACCTTCTCATAACTCAATCACCTCCCTAAACCATCACAGGCAGGAGAGCAAGCTCTCCAAACATGGGCTTCTAGGGAGTATTCAATATTTAACAATAGCAGGATGTAAACATGTAAAGGTATTGCGAGGAAGATCAATGTGAAAGATTTTCATTTACTGAAGATCAAACAGCAGAACATACAGAAATTTCCAAGCAATAGGCTAATTCATCTTAAAAATCTTTAAACATATGAAAGGCTCCTATGCAATATATATCTATATATCTATATCTATATCTATATCTATATCTATATCTATATCTATATCTATCTATCTATCATCTATTCCCTTTCCCCTTGTACTCTACTTCCTTTCAGAAGTGGCGTGTGTAACTATAGGCTTTGTGCACCCAAAATGATCTACACAGCATCAGCCTGAACACATCACTGCATCATTCCATTGCTACAGGTGTATTTTCATGGTTTCTATGATCCCCGGTTCAGACTAAAAAATGAGACCTAACAACTGAGTAAATTTTAGAATAGGATTTTATTCATGAACAGGTGGTGAAACAAACCTATTCAGTCTTTAAAACTAAGTCATCTAGAAGAAAAACAGAGAAGCAATGGGAACAATGACATACACATACCGCTTAAAAAGCTTCGCGTTCAGTTGCATCTGTATTGTGCTTACGTATTGTATATTTGCATTGGTGAATGGATGACGAGATCAGGTTATCAGCAGTTCTATAAGAATGGCCTAAGGAATTCAGTAGCTGGAACATTAGCAAGGATTATCTTGTTGGATGACACTCCAAAATGAAGCAGCAGAGAGACATTAATTCCAAAACTGTTTCTGTCTTTCTAACAGGTCAGTTCCAACTCAAAGCAATTTCACTGTTTATGTCAATTTCTTGCCCTCTTGATTTTTTTAGCTCCTTTTCTCAAATACCTTTGTCTTTACCTGTATATGAGCTTCTCATTTTTATGTTCACATCTTAAGCTGTGTCCTTCTGGATGGCTAAAATGCTTCTTGCATTCATGTATGAATATTGCTGTTGCAATAAAAACTCACAAGTTGAGCAGTTTAACTAGTGCAGATGCACTACCTTTCAGTTCTGGAAGAAAGAAGTAAAATTCACTGAGCATAAATCAAGATGTCAGGATGACTGTGTTACTCCAGCAAGCTTTAAAAGTCTTTTTCTCATACTTTTAAATTTCAAAGTGCTACCTGAATTCCTTTACTTGTAAACCTCTTCATCTTCAAAACAGTAAAAGCAGATGAAATCCTTTGATTTTATCAGTCCATGACTACAGCACATAATGATTTCATTCCTTATGAGGTGGTCATGTGTGCACTTAACATCTTTTTTTAAAAATCTTCTATTAGGTTAACAATATCCCCTATTTATTATAGACTAATCAGGTCTACAATCTCCCAAATAAGTGGATAGTTAAGAATAAATGAAAGAGAGAGACTTCTAGGCTCCAGGAGGATCCAAATGTTCTCACAAAATTTCAAATTCTCTAGGGGCTAAGGCTAAGACTTTTTCTGGGTGTTCCATATTTATTTACCAGAACAAGGGAGGGGGAATATGCAAGAGAGGTGGCATTACTCAAGGACTTTTCCAAGTAAGGCATCATGCTAATTTAGAAAAGCTAAGTTAACTCTAGGAAGGGCTCCACCCAAGAGAGAGATGTCTAAGGCTACAAGGTCTTTATGCAGTTGAGGTTAGACACAGGTGTCCTTAGCTGTGGTCTTGTCTTATCATTTGAGATCTCATGACTTCACCCAACATAAGCATCCGTAGGGACTCCCAGAGGTTCACTTACTATGTGTCCAACATTCATCTCCAGACAATGGACCTAAGCCTGGGATAGACCCACAAGTAAACAAGGAAGGCCAGTTGGTTAATTTAGGCCCTCTTCAGGGATGCTTCATAGTGGTCTCCCTTCTATGTCTTTTTCTACTTCCTTGCCTCTCTTGTTTCCTTTGTCTTTTGCAGAAGATCTGTCTCAGCAACTCTTCTTTTGTTGCTGGGATGAACACCTGACACTAAAATTGAAGGAAGGAAACACTTATTTAGCTCACAGTTTGTGCAGGTTTCAGTCCACACTCAGCTGGCTCCAAGGCAGCATGGCACATGGCAGAGAGCAGCCTTTCATGGGGGTGTCAAAAAGCAGAGGGCAAAATAGAGAAGTAGCAGCAACGATGGCGACAGAGATGAAGTCTGTCTCTCCGTCTCTCTTAAGTTGCATTCAGGCCATCTTCCCCAGGGGGGTATAACACTCACACTCAATACCAGCAGTACTCAGATCCATAATCCCAGCAGTACTCCGACCCATAATACCATCGTTGTATCAGGAATTAATCACAAACTGTAGAACTGTGCCTCAATAACTGTATGAGGTTTGCGGTGGGACAAATACACACAAACCATAACATTGTCTCTCCCTGTTTGTTATTATGTTTTTCCCTTTATTTCTATTTAATAAACATACTTAAGCTTCTTTGTCTGGCTTATTTCACTTAAAATTATGGTCTCAAGGGGCATCCACTTGCCTACACAAGGTTGAGTTTATCCTTCTTTGTAGCAGAGCAGCTCTAGCTACTTCTTTTCCTTGTAACTTCCCCAGTAAGAACACTTGACCACTTAGCTAAGCCAGGCCAGTCTCCTTCTTGTAAGTTCAGCTCGTTAGCTCCACTGCTCCGCTCTTAGCCTCAGTTAATCTTTGCCGCGCACGGTATCATATTCACAGATTTAAAGATTTGGACTCAGGAAACTTTGGGGCCATTATTTGTCTGCCGCACCTTAGTAATTTTCACATGGCTACATCTCCCTCCCTGACCACCATCTCCTTTTTTACCCTCCTCAATGCTTCTAGCATTTTGTATTTTGAACATCTGGGATTCACAAATTAATTTAGAAAACTTTTTACTTGACTTCATGTTCTGCCTGAGATTTAAAGTCTCGTAATTCTAATCACTTCTTAAAAATGTTCTAAATCCTTATCTAGCCTCCCATTAATTGTAAACCTTTGGCAAAATGCTAAATCTGCCTGTTTCTCTTATTAATCTTTATCTGTTGAAATGCAGCTAAAAGTAGCAGGTGAATTCTAACACTGTGTTCCCTTGAATTGATGCTTCTATTTTCCTATTTGTTCTAGTTTCATACTAGAAGATTGGTTTTCCTTTTCTCATCATATTCGATGTGATATTTTCTCTCCCTCCTCCCCCTCTATCTTGTTTCTGACTTCAACAAGAAAGCACAAAGTATCAGAACAGGGAACCTGCAGTCTCCTGCCATCTTATTTAGTATTTGCTACACTTATGTACACTACTGTTCCTTCTGTCACCACAGAGAAATTGTCTGGGCTGATGTGGAAATTTCAGGCCTCCGTTCATCAATAGGTCATCCCCTCTCCCTGTCTTATTCAAAGGCACTCCTCCATTAATTTCCTTGGTTTCTGCTCTATCATAATTTTCCTTCTTGTTTAGAGCTCTCCTGTAAGTCTGTACAAATGCTGTGTTAGTTTTATCTTGAGATAATAAAACTTCTTTCATTTCTACTCTTAGTGGCTAATACATGTTTTGTTTCCTTAACAAATTGCTCTCTATCTAGTGTCTCAAATAAAATGCCCAGTCTTTCAAATGCATTGTAAATTACTATTATGGGGCATAAAGGTTGTATTTAGTGCCACGTGTGACCTGCAATGCATCTTCAATCTTCATTTTCATTGACCCATAAGTGGTCTTTTAATATTTAATCATTCCATCTTCTATGACGTACAACCTGTACTTCACTTCCAGTAAACCACACTCCAGTTCTTAAATTACAAGATGGTTCTTCTTAAGCTGCCATTTCTCTTTCTTCCTCAACTCCACAAAATAGAAGCTGTAGAGCATGCTGAAGCTTAGATATTTTTTCTCATGAGCATTGATCTCATTCATACTTTTAATTCATGTGCTGTCTAGGTGCAGAAGCCTCATAGACTTTATCTTCAAAGACATTTTCTCTGAATTTGAGCTGATGCCCCCAAAATCTCTTTACAGTTGTACTTCTGGGTTGAAAGGCCAGGTGACATTGAACATATCCAAAAGAAAAACGCTTCTTTGCTCCAGAGATCCAACTTTTTCATCTCAATTAATGCAAATCTTATTCTCAATTTGCACAAGTTAAAAACTCAAGGCTCATTCTTGAAGTCTTTTTGATTCTAATGTAGATCAGTTTGTTCACTGATACTTTGGTTTTATATTTAAAAAATTGGATTCCAATCAATTCCCACAGCATTAACCACTAATTCCACTTGGATTGCTTTAACCTCCACTTAATTCTCACAAAGTTGTATTAACAAAACAAACAAATAAATATCTGACTTTTGTTTCATGAAATAAATATGAAACCAACAATTGCTGAGGATGGACTATACTCAGAATGTATAAGAAATTCTTACTATCTCAACTGTTGAAATGTAAAATAAAAAGAGAAGATGTCAAACCAAAAATAGCCAAGCAGTAAAGTGCTTGAAAATTATTTTATGTAGTTCATACTCAGAATCATTTTAAGTTCATAGATCTATAATATCACTATATACCTATAACTAACCTTTTGAATCTGTAAATAATGTCAAGTACAAGTTTCCCAACAGCACTGCCAAACTTACACAAGCGTGAGCGAGCACTACTCTAATAGAGCTATTGTCTTATCTCACAGTTTATCCCCAAGCACAATTTGGATATACAGGAGCCATTTGCAATCTCTCTATGTGAGACATGGGGAAGACTTGCTTAGCAATGGATAAAGGTCAGTATTTAATAGTTTAGGATTGTCATAAACATAAGGGTAAGTATTTCAAAAAAGTTCAAAAATAAAAAAAAAATTGATATGATCTACCATCAAATCACTTTTTGCAACTTTTACTGGAAAATATTCCATACACTAACAGAATAACGATGCTCTATTATCTAGAGAGAAGTATACGTAGAAGGATATTTTTAGTACCTCATTTTTAGATACTTTATTCTGATTGTCTTTTTTTTTTTTTTGGGAGGGTGGGGTGGCTGGCTCAGCCCTGCCCTGAAGGCAGGGCTGGCAAGGCATGTGGCTCTGAGGACTGAATCATGGTCCCCTGTGCCTGCTTAAACTTGCCTAAGCAGGCACTTTATACCACTGAGCTATCTCGCCCTCCCCCATCATTGTCTAAAAATATTAGAAAAAGGTTTTCAGATGCTTGTTTCTCCATTTTTCTCTTGTTGCTTTTGATATATTCCATGGCCCTAAACTGTTTCCCCTCTGTCATCTCCAGTGCCTTGGAGCCAGACAATTATGGACTGAAATCTCCACAAACTGTGAGATAAATAAACTTTTTCCCTTTAAAAAAAAGAAAGAAAAGAAAGAAACATAGAGCACTCATTCATTAAAATGCTGACAATCACTACAGGACATTTAAATTGACTGACTTACAAAATAAAGGTTCTTTAAAAGTCAAAAGGAATTCCAAAATTTGACTAATTACAGACAGAAAAGAAAGCACAATTACTTAACTAAAATATCTGTGTGTATTCATATATATAAAATGATAATCATCAGCACAGTTACAAAATAAAGTGGTTAAATTACTTAGCATATATGTATATACGTGTGTGTGTGTGTGTGTGTGTGTGTGTAAATATTAGATAATAAGTATACCTTCTCTGTGTCTCTTGCATTCAGAATATATGAAAGATTGTTTGGTAACAATCATTAATTATGTATATAACTCACGTAATTTCAAGTACATTTCAAATCTATCTTTCAACTTACTTAGCAAAGTATAATTTTTGCCATGATTCTTTGCTCTTCCAAAATTTACACTATTATTTGCAAAATCAGTTACTCTTTCATGAATATTGAATTTCAATTAAGTTTACAATAAGTTATGATAATGTCAAATATCAAATTAACTTCCAGTAGCATCGCTGAGATTTTAAGAAGTAGAAGAAAAAATTCAAATGATTATTGTACTTAAACTTTATAATTTATATTGAACTCTCTGAATGTGTTACTTTCAAATGATATCATATATTCCTTCATAGTATTTTTTCTACAGATCCAATACTAACATCTCATTTCATTTTTCATACATATTGAAGAGAATATAGAACTGGAAAGCATGATGTTAATTTAGAAGAAGTCATGATCTAAATGAAAACTAATACTTCACTCATTATGTAAGAGCCCTTCTGGAGGGCTGCACTATAAATCATCATTGAGGACACATTCTAATTAAACTACCTAAGCAATTTCAATGGATCACAGAATTTACTTAGCAGATTTTCAGACATGGTCTAATAATAACTGATATTCCCATAGCCTTAGTGATTTTAGCTATGTTTTTGTGGAAAGAAATAAATATTTTTATTAAATATGGACTTTTTATCTAATTGCTACAATAATAGAATATTTAAAAATATAAAAAATATTTTAAAGTAGTAAATCAGTGTTAGTTATGTCATAAAATATATTGCAGAGCCATAGAAGAGTATTTGAAATACATTACATAAATTCTAATTTAACTCTGTTAAAGTTCCTATATATATTTATGTTATAGAGGTTTAAGCTTCCCTAAGCTTAAAATTCCCTAAACCTATATATGTATAAATATTAGAAAATAATTATGCCTTCTCTGTGTCTCTTGCATTCAGAATATATGAAAGATTGCTTGATATCAATCATTAATTGTATATGTAACTCAAATAATTTCAAGTACATTTCAAATATATAATTTTCAACATATATTTTGCATGTATGGAAATACAGTTTTCATCTCCCATCACTCCCAGTGAAGGACCCTCTGTGAATCTGCCTATAGCAGACTTTGACAGCAACTCACCAGAAGGTATCTTGACATCTACTACGAAAGCACACTCATTTTTAGGAAATATCCTGAAAACTGAGCTTCAACAATAACTATTTTCAAGATTAACACAACCCAAGAAATGGGCTACATATTTACTGGTGATCTTTCATATTTAAACCCATGATAAATAAGAATGCCGAGCTTTTCACAGAACATTTGCTATATCTCTTGCAATACATCTCTGGCATCTAAAATGATTAATAATTATTCCATGTTTCAGGAAAATTTAAAAATATGAAAATACTAAGTCATGTAGGCAAGAAGCCTGAAAACAGAAATAAAATAGCAGTCCATGTCAATCCAAGTTATATAGGCAACATAACTTGCAAGGCTCACAATCCATGTGAATAGCCGTAAGTCTAATTCCAGCGTTCCATTTAATTTGCCATTGACTTGTTTCATTTTTAGATTGTCATTTGGCAGGCCTTTTCCTCTTTAATGAATTATCCCTAAAGTTATCTTAGTGAATGGGCCAGGGAGATAGCTCAGTGGTCTAAAGCAACCGCTTAGGCAAGCTTAGGCAAAGTGCAGGGACCATGGTTCCATCCGTGGCACCACATGCTGCAACAGCCCTTTCCAGACGGAGCTGGCCACAAAAATAAATTAATAAATAAATAATTAAAAAAATAAAGTTAGCTTAGTAATAATTTAACATTGCACTGTGTTTCTCCACTATAATATTCCTCTTAATTTCAAAAATCATAGATTTTGATAAATAAGTGTTGAAAGATCTAACTGTTCTTTGAAAAATTATAGCGTGAAAAAACTGAGAAAGTTTGATATTTAAGAAAATAGAGGTGCCAACTTTGTTCCTTATTTGTGCCATCAGGGGCTGAAATTAGGGGCTCAAGTGCTAGACAAATCAAATGGACATGCCACCAACCTACTGGCTTGGGCAAACTAACTTAACTCTGTCTTCACTCTGTCTCCAATTTCTTCTGCTATGTCTAATGATGCAGGTTTTTTTTTTTCTTTGTTTTTCTTTTTGTTTTTGAATCCATGACCATTTAATTCAAATCACAAAACTTGAGATGCACACCCAACATATAACTGTCTTATATTATTTAACTGCAAGTAAAACTTCTTTTCAGGGCATCAGTGTAACTAAGTTGAAATTATCCAAATAAACTTCTAATGCCATTCTTAAAGTATTATAAATAGACTACACTGAGAATAAGCTTAAACATTATTATTTTTTATGACTAATGATAAATTATGAGGTAGAATAGCTTCAGCAGATTTCCTATCCCTAGACCCCTAAATTAAATTTGCACCAACTTTAAATACTGGTGGCATTTTAGGAATGAGAAATCTGTGTTGCTGAGAAACCACTCTTTAATACAAAGACCTATGCTGACTTTTTCAAATGGTTCAATCGTACTAACATGTAAGCCCTTAGCAGACCCCTAATAAAAGACCAGTTTGTAAGACTAGACCATTTTAATGTTTTACAATAAATAGTTTTCTTTTTAAAATTAATTGTATTGAGAAAGAAACAGCAATCAGACAGTTTCAAAACAGGTTAGTAGGACAATTACAATAGTTAATACTTTTCATATTGTTGTCTTTATAGTAGTTATTCATAGTGCAAGATGCAAACATGACATCCTGTCCAGACACTATTAGTACAATTCTTTCTTCTCAATGAAGTAAGAGAAAGTAGCTGTATATCTATCCTATTTTGAATATACAGATAAAAAATGGTCCTTCATCTATATCCCCTATTTTTGTTTAGTTTGTCAGAGATGGATATTCCATTTCCATTTAAATATTATAGGTGCGTGAATTCAGCAAAATAATCCAATATAGTCCAGTAGTCCATGATAGTAGGGGGTTCTCTGTAGGACTGGCAATGTCAGAAGTTGTTGACTTGAGCCTTTTACAGCTCAGAAGTTTTCTTGAAGAATGTAATCATGAGAGTTGTTCAATAGTATTCAAGTTATGGCTTTCATGATTGGTCTACACTCTTCAGTAAGTGTAAGCAGCTATTGTATGAAACATCTGTCAAACTAGTAAGACTTCATTGATGCATCCATTATTTTCAGGATTGTTGTTTCCCAGCCATATTTACCTCAAATAACCTTGCCTCCTTGTGTCAAAAGGCCCAACTCACTCATATTCACCTCAATCACTGTTCCTTTGATAACAACACCCAAAGTTGTATACAGTAGCGATGAAGGATGCGTTTTCACACCAAGTATTGGCAGGCAAAAGTGGCTTTCAGTTCAGGAAGTGTTACATGGGCCTTCATAAAACGTAAGCCCATTGGCCTAATGAATCTTTCATTTTGGGTGGTTTTCTTGTAAAGCCAACGCCAGCAAAGCAGACTTTAGTAACCATCCTCTCCTATACCTTCTTTTTTCTCTTTCCAGTTCGAAAAACTTTAAATACTTCCGTTTCTCTGCAGGGGCCCGGGGTTTCGGCGTAGGGGTAGGGGATTCGATCCTCAGGCCTGCGGTATCGGCCCCACCCCCTGGGCACACTGAGATGGCAATTGAGACTGGGCATGGTGGCATGTGCCTGTAATCCCAACTCTTGGGAGGCTGTAAACAGGCAGATCACTACAAGTCCGATCTAGTAGTGAGACCCCGAACACACCCTGTAGACCCTTCCCTAAAATACCAAAGAAAAAAAGAAAAAAAAAAAAAAAAAAAAACAACTCCGTTTCTCCTTGGGCATGAACTTTGGGCAGAGGAACTTCGCATTTTCACGACTTTTCTTTTCTTTTTTCTTTTTATTCGGAACCAGGGATTGAACTCAGGTCCTTGTGCTTGACAGGAAAGCGCTTATTCCACTGAGCCATCTCAGGGCAGCCTCAAGTGTGCAAACAAAAGTCCTAACTTTGGGGTCTCCCAGATGCACGAGCTGCCTCCGCGCAGCTGGAAACAGAAAATGATGCAGGTTTTTCGATATGGATTGAGTTAATATAAGTAAATTGTTTACAAGACACCAGGCCCAGTGAATGTTTGCTATAATCGTTACCAAGCAGCTATTGCTGTAGTCATGCTCTTTCTTCATTTTGCTTCTCTCTTCACTTTATATTACCATTATTCTTACAATTCAACTATATGTTGAGTATTAATTCTTACCTCTAAAGCAACACACACAGGATCTATCCAAATCCAGTTTAGATTTTGTTTAAAAATGCAAATGTGTTGCATGAAAGACACTTAAACCACAAACACATCACTTGACTCCTACAAGGGTTAAAAATTAATATTAGCTGCTAGTATTGCTACAGCTATTTCTTGGAAATATTAATTGTGTGCTATTATTTTTGCTGTCCATATTATGCTTGATATTATTAGGGGAGGTATTTTTCTTATTTATTATTAGGAGAGGCATTATTCTCACCTAGTAATCAAAACATTAGAGTTTCGATGTGCATAAGCAACTTCCTACATGATTCCTACACAGAAGTATTTATATAGCTTTGGTTAATGTCAGCAGAAACAGGAAACATCAGACCAATAATTGCATCATTGCAATTTAAAACAAAAACTGGCATGTTATTTTCTTTGTTTTATATTTTTGCACAGATAAAGTAAAATGACCCAATAAGTGTGGGTCAATGAAATATTAATCTGCGCTCATTTCAAGCAGACTAAATTATCCCTACATGAAAAAGTTATGTTGAGCGTCTTTAGTTATGAATGTATTTTATTATAATAAATCTACTGTTCTCATAGTGGCAGCTGTACACAAATGTGATGGCTTCACAAATACTGTCAAAAAAAGTCTTCCTTCACAAATCAAATACTTTTTCCTTTTGCTTTTTAAAAACTATAGCTTTAATTTAGAATAACTTCTAGAACAAAAAAGTTCCAAATTATATATGTAAGTAATATTTCTACATTGAACTTCATTTTTACCTTTGTAATAAAAAAGTCTAATTTGTTAAGAAATATAATTGCATTTTGTCAACAAAAACTAGCATATCTAGACAGAATAAAGAAAATCTTGAAATATACTCAATTCTTAAAAAGATGTTATAGAAATGACATTGTTTTGAAAGTTAGATAATGAATTCTAGGGATAGGAAAATATAATCATTATTTTCCTTCTTCAATTCACATACCTGTATATTGAATAGAATAATATCTTTTTAACAATGTTTTTAGCCAGGTGTGTTTGCACATGTCTGTAATCCCAGGACTTGGGAGACTGAGGCAGGAGGATCATTGCAAGTTGCAGATGAGCCTTTACTACAAAGTGAGCTCAAGGCCAGCCTGAACTGCATAGCGAGACACTGTCTGAAAACACAATAAAGAGGAGGAAGAGGAAGAGGAGGAGGAGAAAGAGGAAGAGGAGGAGGAGGAGGAGGAGGAGGAGGAGGAGGAGGAGGAGGAGGAGGAGAACAACAACAACAACAACAACAGGTTTTAGGTGTAGAAAAAAGCAATTTTGTGTAAATTAAGTAGTCATTTGTGGCAAACTAACCAAAATTTAACAACTTAAATAAACATTTATTATATTTAAAAGTATTATACTTTTTAAAAATATATATTTGATACAGCATCTCACTATACAGCTCAAATTTGTAGCAGCCCTGCTGTTTGCAGCCTCCCCAGCGCTGGGATTACAGGCGTGCACTACCACAATGAGCCCTGGTGGCTGGCACCGAGCTCTCAGTGGTAGGGCCAGTGCGGTGAGTAGTGCCGAGGATCTAACGCCGGTGCCTGTGCTTACCTAAGCAGATGCTTATTCTGCTGAACTATCTCACCAGCCCTAAGTGTTACTCTTTTATTTTCTAAATGCTTATCTATCTAAAACTTTGTAATTACAAAGAATAATGATATTAAAGTACATTAATACATTTGGTATTTTACAATTTACATAATGAGGCCAATATTAATATATAAATAAAGCTCCAATATTTTTCCTTTCATTCCCAGGGTCTTCTTCTGTCCCTGATCTCCTGAGAAACTCACGGCCCCACGGATGTGTTGGGTCAGCCTATCTACGGGAACCTCCGCCCACGTTCAGGAGGCCTGCCTGTGCAGAGACAGCTCAGCTGCAGGTCCTGCTCCACAACAGACCTTGATCATGGCTCACTGGCGTGGCAGAGCCCATCTATGCGCATCGGCCTGTCCAGCTCGCACGATGACAGAGCTCCAGCAGAGCAGGCAGGAGCGCACACTGCCACTCAGGCCGCAGGTTGGAACTTTCAGAATGTCATCATCTCCTTATTCCCAGAGTAGAAAGCAAATCGTGGAACAGAAGCACAAGTGAAAAGCAGGAGAAATATAGTAACCTTTTCTTGAGTATTGACTACAAATTAAAGAGAATTAGAATTGGTAAGAAAGAATTAAGTCCATTAATGCATTCTTTTACATTTTTGATTAGCCTATATTTTAAATCAGTGATTCATTTTCTTAAAATATAGTTTCACAACTCAATAGATAGCTTTGGCATTAAAACTGCTGGCTATAAAGAAGGACAAACTTGAAACGTGTATAGGTAAATGGGTGCAAATATAGACCATACTCATAAATGAAATAAATCCAATACACATGCATAAGGGTTGCTTAACTAGTGTGACAAACTGACCTAATAGGTAAGATTCAAAATGTGCAAGAGAAATTGTGAATTGGGAAGACGCTGTTCAAAAGAAAAAAGAAGTTGTGATAGGGAAAAGGGGAAAGGAAGGCATGGAAAGGAGGAAGAAAAAAAAAATATATATATATATATGACAAGGTAGTTACACAGCTAGTTTCTCTTAGTTCATTGAAAAGAAAGGTTTGTGATAATATTATTTGGACAATATTTCATATATCTTGTACTCTAAGTAACTACTATGAAGATGAAAATAAGCCAGGTATTAGTTATTATTACTGTCTTATTAGCATGTTGTGAGGATTTTTTCCCTCTCTTTAAAATAAAAGAGTTAAGACTGCCCTCAGGACAGACATCACAGAACTAAATAAGCTTAGTAGTGGCACCATAAGCTCATTCCTGCCTTATCAAGTAACACAGAGATAGCAGTAAAACACATATTTTCCAACAAATAATCAACAACAACAAAAAAATGCTGAGTGCTATACTTCACATTTTTATAACAACTTGCTTTCTTCTTTCAATTGGAAATTTTGGATTTATAATTTTTTGCTAATAAATATATGATTTCAAAAATTATTGTCTGAAAAATTAATATATTAGTTATTCTGGTGTTGGCTAGATCAGGAGAGCAATATTATTATCAATTGAGTATTATTCAGTTTTCCATTTATCTTTATTTGAAAGATAACCTGAGCTTCTTCTTTGGCTTTATACTTTCCTAAATAATTTTATAGTCTTTTGACAGTCATTATGTGAAATGATAGCAATGTTTTCATAAGATGAAAAATGTGGCCAGCTAAATGGAAAAATTACAGAAGAGTTTCAGCATCATACCATAGAAATAATTTCATAATTATGTGTCTATTTATAGATATATACCATAATGGTATAGGTGCATAGACTAGTGTCATGCAAAATGCATTTTTAGGTCATTACATTTTGCAGTTATTAATCTAGGCCAGCATTTCAAAACGGAATGAATGAATGAATGAATGAATGAATGAGACAGTAAATGTTCTGCACATAGCTATTTCAAGTTATCCTTTTCAAAACTTCAGTTTTAATTGTGTGTGTGGCATAGGTCTGTGGAATTTTGATCACAAGCAAACTATATTGTGTCATTATAACTGAATACTGAGAAATTCAATGTCATCCCTCTTTTGGAAACCAGAAAAGGAAATCCTATAATTTTATATGAATTATATAATTGCATCTACAGAAAGTAACCACTGGCAAGTTTTCTTTTTAGTAGCAAATTTAAGGACTGAGATTTCAATCATTTTTTATTCAAAGTTTAAATTAAATCCTTCCCACTAATCTTAAGACCAGTAATGGCCTAGTTTTCAATGGACAAGTCTTTCCGTACAATGTATTTATGGGGTAGATATGGAAATTTGAATGCTGCCAAATCATTGATAAATGTTAAATGGAAAAGTTCAATTCATGATTCCTAGCCCATCTTCACTTTCCAGGTGCACTAGAGTGCAGGGCTTCCAACCACTAACAGATTGTAGAGCAAAACAAGAACATTACCTAGAGATTCAGTAGAGAAGCTGTGGCACAGCAGAAAGACTGCAAGGCTGGTTGTTGACCCCAGGGTCCCTGCTGTGTCTCAGCATTACAGTGTGTGCAGTGTAGGTACTATTGAATTAACTAAACATAAGATCACTGAAAGATTCAAATGGAATGATAAATGGCAGGGTTCGAGTAAAATAACCAATGGGAATGTAATCTGTGAACAAGTTCTTTTTAAGTGATCCTGACATTATTTTAGAATTGAATGGTTCATTAAGTAAATTTGACACTGTGAGGAAAAAAAAAACCTTAGATAATCAAGCCAAGAAAAAGGATTATTCTTACTCATAGCTTTAGGACTTCAGTCCACCATTCCCTGGCCTCGTCACTGTGGGACTGTGGTGTCATGGTACACCTTGATGAGGGTGTGTGTTAGAGGAGGCCGCTTACCTCTTGGTGGCCAGGAAGTCAAAACAAAGTAGAAAAGGCTGGGTTCTCAGCAATGTAACCCCAAAGACCTCACCTCCTGTCACTAGGTCCTTCTTAGAGATTTTACTACTCCTAGTAGTGTCACTTGTTGGTAACAAATGTTCTAGCATGTAGACCTTGAGGGGGACACTTACTAAACTGTGGAAAAGGTATCATCAAAGTAGGCACATCGGAATCAGTCTCCACTCTTGCTGACAGCTGTGACTGAGAGTATCACTTCCTTTTCTGTGCATTGCCTTAAAAGTGGAGATAATGGGAAAGATGAAATAATGATTCCTTCTGAAGCAGTAACTTTTTTCAAGGTAATCTGGAAATCTCAGATAGCTATATAAACCAGATTGTTCCAAATGTAATTCTTCTTTAATTGAAAATGTGCACAAGAATTATTTAACCACCATATCTTTGAGAAAAATGAGTAAGTGGAATAGCAATTAAATATAATCCAAAGACACAACTTGGCCAGATATTAAGGCTATCTCATTCAATCGTAGATAATAGCAAAGATCACAGATGTTAACAGTGGTTCAGTTCATAATATTGTTGCACACAAGGTATGATGAAATAATTTGGTAAAAGAAAAGGACTAAAACCTCTGCGTAGGCAGAGTGCAGCAGCTGGGGTTTGATTCCTGACCTGCCATGCAGGGCCCCACCCCCCGGGGGCGCACTGAGACAGTAACTGAGATTGGGAGTGGTGGCGTATGCCTGTAATCCCAGCATTTGGGAAGATGTAAACAGAAGGATCACTATGAGCCGATCTATGTAGTAAGACCCTGAAGACCCTGTAGACCCTTCCCTAAATATAAGAAAACAAACAAACAAAAGTTTAAATTTTTAAAACGTCATAGTGAAGGCAGATTGCCATTATTTTGTCTTTTTTATTTCGGAACCGGGGATTGAACTCAGGTCCTTGCACTTGCAAGGCAAGTGCTTGTTCTACTGAGCAATCTCCCTGGCCCCCTCTTTTTTTGCCATTATTTTATCTAAAGTACTACACCTTCATTTAAAAACATTTATCTTTGATCCTTGCTAATTTCCAGGGCAGTTCTGGAAGTCCTTTTTTGTCTTGACCAGTCCTTTTTTGTCTTATGGCTCCTGAATATCATATGTCCCTTCAAAACTCTTGCTGTTCATAATCATTTGACTTTAAGGAAGTGTCCAAAGTTGCACAGTGACAGTAGTAGTGAATACGGTGATCAGAACACACTGTAATGTTTTTATGAGGCTGTCTTTCTAATGAATAATATTTAAGAGCAATATTAGCTATATTTTATCACAGTTCCTAAACACACTTACTATAATGCATCTTTAAGATTTAAATAATCACTATAGATTACGATCACCCACCATAGTTACTTTGCCAGATTGAGGAATATTAATTATTTAGACAGGAAAATGTTGCACTTGATAAATAATGGTTATTTTAAAAATTATCATGATTTATTTTGAATTAAACAGTTCATTATACTTTGACCTGACCTTCACATACAAATCAGTACCCTATGTAAAATGTCTAATCATCTACTTCTTATGAGTAGTAGGCTGTAACTCTGATTCATAGCTTTATTCATTTCAATTCATTTCATAAAATTTAAAATATTTTCTGTGCAATATTATCATAATGATTTGGAAAACCATTTGCAAATGATATTTTAAAAACTCATTTATTGAAGGATAGACATGCATCAAAAACATAACATAGGGGCTGGAGAGATAGCTTGGTGGTCCAAGAGCCTTCCTGGCAAGCACAAGGACCTAGATTTGATCCTGGGAACTCTGAGCATGCTGAGCCAGCCACTGAGACTGGGCGTGGTGGCACACATGCCTGTAATCCCAGCACTGGGGAGGCTGAGACAGGAAGATCTCTAAGAGTCCGAGTTGTGTATCAAGTGCCTGTACCAAACACATAAATAAATCATTAAAAGGTTTTTAAAAAGTAATAGATTTTGACAGCAGTTCTACAGCTCCATATCCCGTATTGTCATATATTTTGAAATCTAGAGATCCTGAAATATTAAAATGTTGCTACATTTTAAAAATATACCAAATTCACCACCTCTCTCTTTTACCTTCAGCAACGTACACTTCGCATGCAAGTTAGCATTTACTGCTAAGGTCACTGGCGGTCGGGTCCCGCCTGTGATATTCCTAACCTCGCTGAGAAGATGGTGGATAGCAGAAGCAGCCATGTACAAGGAAAAAGAGAGATATGAAGATAAATGGGCAGATGAAGGCTCAGTGATTCAAAATAACTCTCAAGTCTATAGCTAATCATACCTTTCTTTTCATTTTATCAGTTACCTAAATTTTTTATTGATTTCTTTTTCAGGAATTAAAGGAGACATCATTTGATATTTACTGGAATAACTAATTATATATGTATATATATGTATGATACATACTATATATTTATTAATCTTATTATACATGGAAATCCACTATCTGGGGTTTGATTACTGTGTCCAATTATAGATGAAAATAGAGGCTATTCTTTCAAATAATCTGCCACTAAGGAGGAGAACAAATTAATTTTCTGTGCCTTTGATGAGACTGAGCTCTGTTTTTGTATGCATCGTTGTATATATTAGTCAGAGTCTGAGAAGTGCAACATCAAATTTATGCGAACAGCAGTTTTCTTTAAAGCACATCAACAGAGATGAATTGGCAGATTCCCGGTTCACCATCTTTTATACAATATTGCCCTCTATGGGAACCTAAAATACTGAAGCTTGTAGCACAATGGTGAGTGTATATTCTGATGTACTTCTGTGATCATTGAATGCTTTTCTTTGTTTCTAATTTAATTATTGCCCTCTTTCTCATTGCCTAGCTAATGTAAAACCTGAGCTTGACATAAATATATCATTTTTATTATTTAGTCTGTTCACCATGTAAGAGCTCATTTTACTGCATTTATTATTTTATTCCATTAGTTTTCTCTGTGCCTAGGGCAATGGACCTCTTTCAAACTGCCTAACAATGATTTTATATAAGATAGTTTCTATTTTGAAAAGAAAACCTCAGTTGAAGTTCTAAAATAAAATGATGCTCCCTACAATAAGTGAGAATATCAGTTTACATAAAGGAGTATTCAGGTATTCCAGTAACCTTTGTCTGATTCAATAAATGTAAAACAAATAAAATTATAAAGAAACAGTTTAAATTTTTTAAAGCTGAAAATTATATTCTTATTAAAACCATTTTATTCATATTATAAAAGAGATTAAAATAACATTGGTTCAAAAAGGGAAATTAATCTGGGTTTTCTTGGCCAAGCGAAAATTTGTTGCTTTTAAAATATCTTTGTATCTTCATTTTGAAAAGAAGTTGTTCTTTTCTACTTGTAGAGTACTGAACTAGAGCAAGAATTTCATTAAAAATATATTTGAGTGGGAAGTGTAAATTCACCCTCCTCCTTACTTGATACTTCAGTTTTATTCTTTTTTTCTTCCTGTCTTTGTTTCTTTCTTTCGTTCTTTCTTTCTTCTTTTCCTTCCTTCCTAAGTTTGTTTTTTAATGTAAGCTGCTACTCTGTACCACAGCATGGTCCAAGTATGAGGCTATTAATTCTTAAATGAAACAGATTTCAATTCTCTCTGAATGGCAAAGACTTCGTAAGGAGTATTACGTGTCGACAAAGCAGCAGCGGTAGCAGTGCAGTGCTTTTCTGATTGCTGAAGGCACCACAGAGCCCTCGGGCTTGTGGTACAGCCTGGCTCGTCATTAAAACCCACATGTACTCGTAGTATGTCTCAAACATGAAGAGCCTATCAGTTACTAATGACTAGCTCTAAAGAATCACATATTTTATGCCACTGTTCACAACTCACTATCTCAATACATCCTGCAACATGAGCTTAGGACACACACACACACACACACACACACACCACACACACACACACACACACACACACACACACACCACTACACAGAAAGCAAATAAGGAAAAAAGTGAGAGCATCCAGTGAATTACTCCAGAGTGATGTTAATTTAGAGTGAGGCATTCAAGCTAACTGGACAGAAACTGATTTACTAAGGCTTGGTGAAAAATTAAGATTTCCCAAGCCGATGAGAGCATTAGCTGGAGTAGCTCATAAATGAGAAGCCTTTCCCCAAAGGACTCGAAAAGACAGAAAACAAATGATATTGGGATACCTAAGATAAAAAGAATTTGCTGGCAGATGAAACAAAATACTCTATTTGACAGAAAGGCTTTATCAAATTTATTACTAGAGTGCTGGGCTTCAGGCCTAGAAGTAGGTTTTTCACTTTGAACATTTAGAAATTTAAATTAGAAAATATAAAATAACTTGACTTGGAATTCCTAACCCCCAAGGAAATTGCCATTAAACCATAATAAAATTTTAGAAATGCAATTTACACAGAAAAGAAAGAGAAATGAGAAAGAGACAAAGTGAATCTTCCTAGTACAACCTCACCATGCATACTGAAGCAGATTGCAGTATTTAAAGATACTCCTCTGTTGCAGTACTCCCACTGGGGCCCTAGTCTAATTAGTGAACTTTATGAACCTTCACTGCCTTTGCAAAGGCTCAAAGGAAAAATTCTCCAGAAATTCTCACAGCAAGAAGAAACCAAAGAACAATTGTAAATTTATTTTTATTATGTATTTAGTACAGAATCTAAAATGGTCTCACACTACTGATTGGACTCCTAGTGATCCTCCTGTTTTCAGCCTCCCAAGAGCTGGGATTACAGGTGCGCACCACCACTCTCAGTCTCAATAGCCATCTAGCATGCCCTGGGGGGCAGCACTATAGCAGGCTAGGGATCAAATCTCAGTCCCTGTGTCTGCCTAAGCAGGCGCTTTAGTCCACTGAACTATCTGGCTGACCCTTGTAAATTTATTTTTGACTGACCTCTTCCACCTGACTCAGTTGGCTCTCAGAACACAACAGAAATTTTGGCCATACAGTGATGTTTGGCCAACAGCTGGTATTTATTAAAAATTATGTCCCTTTAAGCAACTGTCAGCCAAACTGGAATTGGACTCTTTAGTCTGTTTATTCCTTCTCTGGCCCTTTCAAGCCTTAGGTCTTCGAAGGATTTCTTGGGTTCATTAACATGTTGATTTTTCTCTTCCTCAAACTCCTAACCACAGCAATATTGGGAACATGATGTTTCTTTCAGCCTGTGGTCCCCATATTTTCCCATCTCTCAGTAACTTGCGAGCAAGAGGGCTTGCTAACAAGGATATTTACATCTGTGAGTGGGGTGCTGTGGAACTCCTGTTACTTGGCTCTAATTTTTTGCTCACCATATATGATTACCTCAAGGAAACAAAACTGACTCTATGCTCGATCTATACATTTTTATATTAATTGCTCATCGAGCAATTAGAGACACCATCCCTGAAGACATTCATTTAAAAATTAGTAAGCGTATTTTGCATTACTGAGATATAAGGTCAGTTGCTGATCTTAAGAAAATATTTGCAAAATAAAGTGATAGACAAGGGTTAACATAGTAATACCATTCTCTGTGCAAAAACTTCATTATTGTAAACTTGAAATTAAATAAACTACATCAATCAAAATCATGAGAATCATAAATTCAATTATTTTTATTTTCAGAGTAGAGCTAAAGAATGATGAAACTTATAAAGAATAAAGTTCATAAAGATATAAATGTATTTTGTTTATAATCTGTACATATATATGAAGAGATTTTTAAAAAATAGATGTTAAGACATAATTTGAGATCATTTTCATATATTCCACATAAAATTCTATTTACTTTACGTTTATTCACTTAAAACTTGTCCTTGGGGCTGCAGCAGGAAGAAGTGGAACACAGCAGCCAGACCCACATGTATGAGTTTCACTTGGTAGATCCAGACCTGGTGCTAAGGTAAGGCAATAACTCTACCAAAGCTCTACACCAAAAGTCAGAAGACAGTGCTATACGAAATGACAAAGAGAAGGAGGAAAATGCATTCTCAGGCCCCAAGCCTGCCCAGAACAAGTGCACCAGACAATAGCATGGAGGAAATTGGAAATTACACAACTGAAATCTCTGATATAAAAGTGTCTGAAGTAAAGAAACAATCACAGAAAGGGATAGAAGAAATCAGATCAGAAACAATTTATGAAGTAAAATAAGAAATGATAACTATAGTGAAAGAATACTAAGTGTTTTTAAAGAAGACACTGATAAAAACAATAGAGGAGAATATAAAAATGATGGAATCCTTCTATGATCAATATAGGAAAGAAACAGAATTCATGAAGTATATTCAAAGTGATATACAGGAAATGAAAACCTCAAGCACAAGCTGGCAAAATATTTGAATGAAAGTGAAAATAGACTTCCTTCCTTGAAGACACCATTGCAGCTAGTGAAAAGGTTAAAAAAGATCTCTTAAAAACAACTAGGATGCAGAAAAAAATAATTCAACTACTACAAGATGATGCAAAGTTGAACAATGTAAGACTAATAAGCATCAATGAGAAAGAAGGGGCCAATACAAATGATATAAAAAGAATATTGGCAGAAGTAATAGCAGAAAACTTCCCAAACATGGGGAAACAGTCTGACATTCAGGTAACCGAAGCATATAGACCTCCAAATAACATCAACCCAATTAAAACCACACCCAGACATATAATAATCAAGGTTACAGAAAATCAGCACAGGAACAGTATATTAAAAGCCGCTAAGGAAAAGAAACAGATCACATTTAAAGGAAAACCCATCAGAATAACAGCAGATTTTTCTTTGCAAGCCATCAAGTCAAGAAGAGCATAGAGCAAAGTACTTCAAGTCTTGCAAGAAAACAAATTCCAATCCAGAATAACATATCCTGCAAATCTCTCTTTCAAGTTTAATAGAGAAGTGAAATATCTCCATGACAAAGAACAACTAAGGAATTTCATGATGACAAAACCAACCCATCACAGGCTACTAAAAGATATTCTAGAGAGGGATTAAAGTGACCACAACTCCATGAATGAGAATGGAAAAATACCACCAAATAGAGCAAATAATTAAATACAGGAGAAAAAGAGGTATATAGCAGCATCTTCAACTATTCTTTTGTATACAGCAGCAAAATATTTCCATCAGTATACTTTACCAATGGACTTCTGCACCCTATGGGTCATGATTCTGTCCAGGTCGACAGGGTGGATATCAAGGAAATAGAAGTAGCTCACTTCCACAAGTGACGCCTGGCCACCAGCAAGCATCATGGACTCTGTCCACAGCCACCACATACTAGAACTTTGTACAATATTCTATACCTGAACTGTTAGAATTCCTGGTCATTTATTTGCCATTCCAGTATTTTTGTTATGGTTTATTCTTAAAGATTCTTTGCTATCATACAAATTTTATTCATGGTCAACATTTTTGTATATATTAATCTAATCAAATACTGTGTGAGGGACCAGGGAGATAGCTCAGTAGAATAAGTGCTTGCCTGGCAAGTGCAAGACCATGAGTTCAATACCCAGTACTACCAAAAACAAACAAACAAAAAAAAATACTGTGTAAGTACTCTAATTTAATCACAGATTCATACATAGGATAGACAACATTTTGGCCTCTTAGTTAGATTCACAATTTAATTTTAATTTTTGAATATTATTTGGAAATATTTAATTTTATATTAATTGATATTTAATCAATTTTCTGAATATTTTTCAGTTTTGTTTCATGATTTATACTGTTTCTTTGACTTACAATGTACTTATAAGACATGGTATGATAATTTCTCCTAATATTAGAAACTTTAAAAAGTGTATTTCCATTTTCCGTTGACTTTATATTAGTTTTACCTTGTTTTTTACATACACGCACCCACACTTATATGAAAAAATACGTATATAACCTGACATAAAATTGATACTGTTTTGTGGAAATCTTCAATGATCTTTAAAATGGGTTCATCTAATATAAGTATATTTTACATAGTCCTGCATAACTACCATTTTGAGAGCTTTTTATTCTTTATCCAGGACCACACAGCAACTTCTCCTGCCTTCTGGATTACCGTCTTTGTTATTTTCTGCATGCTACACCTGGAGGTATTACAGTATTTTGAGTTTGTATCACTGAAAAATATTTTAACTTTAGTTTTCAAAGATATGTTTTCTAAGTATAAAATTCAATGATCACACATCTTTTTTTCTTTCAGGCCTTTGAATAATTAAGTCTAGTTTCTTACTCGCTTGTTCTTTTTCTTTCTAACATGGAATAAGTTGCAATTTAATTTTGTTTTCTCCACAGCTAATATTTTTTCTATGTGTATGCTTTAATGATGTTTTTCTTTATAATTAGTTTTGGACATTTTGATTTTTGCACATGTTGGTATAATTTTTTTCATATTTCTTGTGCAAAATGTTCATTTTTCTTGGAAACGTGGTGCCATAATTTTAAATTCAGAAATTTTAAACCTTTATTTATTGCCTACCCCCTTCTACTCTTGAGAATTCTAATTATATGAATATGTTTCTTGATTTTGGCATAGAGAGAACTATTTTATTTTTTTAATTAATTAATTATTATTATTTCTCTTTTTTGTGGTACCAGGGATTGAACTCAGGACCCTGCGCTTGCCAGGCAGGTGTTTATTTTATTGAGCTATCTCCCTGGCCCTATTTTGGACAATTTTTATTGCTATATTCATTTAAGTTTGTAAATAAATTTTTTACAATGTGCAATCTCTTGTTACTCTCATGTTATGCATTCATTTCAGAAATGTTTTTCTAAAATTCACTCTGTCTACATCTTACATCTTTCTGATTTCAATGTTTGCCTACAATTTTTAATTTATTATATAATTTTTATTGATTTTTCACTAAAGTCAATAATTCATACAAAAATTAAAAAATTAAATTTGTCCTTGGTAACAATAAGCAAAAAATGAACAAATTGAAAAAAATAATGGGCTGGGGAGATGGCTCAGTGGAATAAGTGCTTCCCTGGCAAGCTCAAGGGACTGAGTTCAATCTCTGGTTCCCTCCCCCCCCCCCCCCCCCCAAAAAAAAAGAAAAGAAAAAATAATGAATAAAAATTCCAGAAATTGTTAATTTATTAAATTCTGATGATATTTTGGACTATTTCTGACTATTCCTCTCACTTTCATGGAAAAAGAAGTGATATAAACCTAAAATTGAGCTTGCTTTTTCAACAAATATATGTTCTGCTTTTCATTATTTTCTGTTGAAAATAATAGGTACTGGTATGAATACTATGAAGTGCACATTGGGAACAATTTATATATAGCATTGGTGTGTAATACAACTTATTTCAAATGGTCTTAATTTTTTCATTTTTAAAGGCATGCATTTGATGAATGATATATTGTACTTCCTGGGAGACTCCATCACATTTTTAAAGATAGTATTTCAAATAAATTCATCACAAAGCATATGTTTCTTTTTTTTTAGAACCACTTGTGTGGGTTTCTATTTTTTTCATAATTTTATTGATAAACAAATAGCAATGAGACAGTTTCAAACCAAATTGGTAGGACAGTTTCAAGAACTAACACATTGCATACTGTCTTCCTGGTGGTTAATTGTTGTACAAGATGCAGACATGATATCCTACCTACAAACACCATTAGAACAAATCCCTCTATTCATTAAGAGAATGTAACTATATATCTATCCTAACCACTTTGAATACACAGATACAAAATGGACATTCATCTGTATACCCCTTTTTTGCTAAGTTCTGTTATTTGAATATTATAGGTGTGTAAACTCAGCAAAATATTCTAAAAGAGTCCAGTAGTTCATAATAGCATTGGGTCTTCTGTTTTAATTTCTGACATTGCCAGTTAAAACATATGTTTCTTACAGTAAACTTTTGCCAAAGCAGGAGGTCACCGGTGGTCTAAATATCTGTTAGTTCAACTAGTTCAACTAAAAGTGAAAAAGACCCACTGACACCTTTGATCAAATCTAGACTTTTGGCTTAGTGAATAAAGCACAAGTTGCATCACTTTTTATGGGGTGTAAAAAAGGAAAATTGAGTATTTTATCTTACTTTTTCGTAGAATGTTACTATAAGTGGTTGGGGAAATTCTTTGCCTAATGTGTCCTATTACAAATTGATAAAATGCTACATCTCACGTACAAGGCTTATAAATGGTGGAACACACGTTAAGTGGTCTAAAGGGGAAACACGCACACGCTGAACACACAATTTTCCCTATCTTCTGTCTTGCAAATCAAATGCTCCTATCAAAATATTGGGTCATAAATTTCATTTCTCCAACATAATAGATTAAAAATGGCAATATATAATAATTGCACAAATGTGTTCTTCGTCATTGGACAATATAATATACAGTGGAAATTTATGTTAAAAATATTCCAGGTAGCTTGGGGATTGCTTTGTTTTCCTTGCTTAGTCTGTGAGTTTCCTTAACTTTCCCCAGGATAATGAAAAGTGTTTGGTTGACTTCCATTTATTTATAGGCACGTAAGTCCTGGGACTCTCTGTCTTTGGTATTTAATTTATTATATCTTCATGAGAAAAAAGAGAGTGAATTTCTCTCTCTCTCTTTTTTCTAACAATAAACTTTCATTTCCTATGTCTGGATTTTTGTCTCTAAAAGTTAATATTTACTAAAGATTTTTGTAATTAAAATCTCTCATTAGTATGATATTTTATATTTCCTATGACAAGATGATTTATTATATTATTCACTCTGCTCCAGATAATAGCATCAGGTTTCTTCACACAAAAACATTGCTCATAGACCACCGCTACAGGAGAAAATTGATCAAGGGCTTTCCCTCATCATCAACTAACACGGACTATCGCTGACATTGCATGACCAATTAACTCAGTTGACACTGATAATGTAGCATTTTTGATTGCTTTGTAAATCAGAAGGATGCAACTGGATAAAGACCTCAACTATTTTGTAATAATACTTCTTTTCACTTAAATTTATAAGATGATAATAAATAACTTGATTGAATTAAAAGGCATTTTATTTCTATACAATCACATAAATGGAAAATTAAATTAGAATTTTAAATTTTATTTATTTATTTATTTATTTATAACCAGGGATCTAACTCAGGACCTTGTACTTGGCAGGTAGGTGCTTATGCCACTGAAATTTTATTTTATTTTATAAATCAGTAGTTATATCCTGGCATGTTACTATTCTACTAATAATTGTTTTATCAAGTTGTTGATATCTGTAGCTACAGTTTATATATTATGAATCTTCATGTATATTATGAAAATTCTGGCTTCATCTTCATTGTGTTCTACAAACTGTTCTCAGAAAAAAGCTACTGGGATATTTTGATGGACTTTAAAATAAAATTTTTCATTTAAAACTTTGTGTGTGTGTGTGTGTGTGTGTGTGTGTGTGTGTGTGTTTAGGACAGGGTGTACAGGGTCTAACTACTAAATCAGACTCGTAGTGCCCCTCCTGTTTTTAGCCTCCTAAGTGCTGGTATTACAGGTGCGTGCCACCACATCCAGTCTCAGTTGCCCTCTCAGCATGTCCCGGGGCGGAGCCAGCACAACAGGCCCAGGGATCAAACTCCTGGTCCCTGTGTCTTCCTAAGTAGGTGCTTTAATCCACTGAGCTATTTGGCTGGCCCTTAAACATTTTAAAACTGTGCACTCAAAAATACAAAAGAATTATGATCTGTTGATGTACCAGATCGTACTGAGTGTTTCAAAATAACCGGTAGATATTCTAAGTTGCCAGATGTCCTTTTCCATTCTCTTTGAAGCACTTCTCTGCAGCTTTCTCTTTTGTTCTTGTTTTTTGTCTTTTTCAGACAAGGTCTCACTATGTACGCAGTTCAGGCTGGACTTTAACTCACTTTGTAGCTTGGACTGGTCTCAAACTCACAAGATCCTCCTGCCCCAGCCACCTGAGTGCTCAGATTATAATCAAGTACCACCATGCCTGGTCTTTTGTAATTTTCTGACCACCTCCCCAACCTTGAGCAGTAATTCTCATGTCCATTATACCAGAGATCCTGCATCCACTGAAGTTATTCGTCTGAAAGACCACATCTTCAAAACTGCTAAGTTCTGGGGACTCTGCAATCAAACAGATAATTCAAATGAGGTTGCCTCAAAGTGCCAAGCAGAATAGTGCCCAGCCAAAGATACACTTTCTGGTAGGAAATTGGAGGAAAGAAAGTTTTGCAGTTCTACCTCATACTAAGTGGTTTTGCAATGAATTTTCATTAGCATTTCTTGTTTACTAAAATTAATAATGGGAACTAAAAAGGATATTAAAACAAGAAAAGCTTGGGGCTGGGGAGATGGCTCAGTGGAATAAGTACTTCCCTGGCAAGAGCAAGAGCCTGAGTTCAATCCCCAGTTCTGGAAAGAAAAAAAAAAAACACAAGAAAAGCTCTTGGAGCCACATCTTCTAGACTCAAAGAATGCATTTGAAAGCATTTTTCCCTCAGGTAGATATTCTGGATGAAGTAGTTCAAAGAACTTTTCAAAAATTGTATAAAAGCACTTTATTATCTCTTTATGAATTTGTCCAAGTTAGTAGAGAATACAGAGCAGGTAATCATGTTACATAGCATAAAAATATTTTATTAGAGTTGAGAAATAACTTTTCCATAAAAAGTCAGAATTTACCTCCATTAATAGGACCACCACTACTACACACACACCCGTGAACAAGCACTTACTTCTTCTTCCATTTATTCTTAGGATATCATCAATTTCAGGCATATGTAGTTCCAAGTTGCCTATTGCTTGTTGCTTTTTGAGTTTGAAATTCATGTGTTTGGTACACATTTAACACCAGAGAACCTCATCGTGAACTTTTTTTTTTTTTAACCCAATAAGATCTTATGGCACAGTGTCATAGCTTACAAGTGAATTTTTATTTTGAAATTTCATAGGAAATACGTAGTCCGACGGTAGAGTGCAGGAGTATGCAAATCCTCCAGGAGCATCCGATTCCTCAGCCGGTGCGAGAGAAGAGGGACGCAGCCCAGGCTGAACTGGCTTCTGCTGGAGCGAATTCATGTGCAACATCCCCGGCCCGGATGACATCACGGCAGCTCTAGGTCCTTGAAAGTCTTGAGGATGATTAGCTGCAGGAATTGGCCGTTTCTGCCAATCATAACCCGGCAGAGCTGCCTTTATAGTTCTGGAGACAGGAGGGAAAGGGAGGGAGGGAAAGAGACTCCTGCTCCACAGCAGCACGGGCAGGAGCAGGCAGAGCAGAGCAGCTGGCACGCCGGTGATTAAAGAGTTCTCGCAGCCTTTCTGCTGTACCCGGGCTGCTCCCTGGTGTAATGCTCGTGGCCAAGAAGGAAGCTGCATTTTAACGGTGTGCTGAACAGAGGTTTGAATCATTCCAGCTGGCTGCTTGTTTTGAAAAGGACAATGTGTGTATAAATAAAAAGACTCTGCTGGAAGAGTTCAGACACTAAGACTGGAGCTCAAAAGCGCTCTCGGAATATTGTTGGGGCAGATTGCGTGAACTGAAAGCTCCTTCTAATTAACCTGGAGCCAAGTGAGCCTGAATATCGGATTTGTCATTTTCTAACTCGGGATAAATTCAAGTTAGAAAAGAAAAAAATAAAATAAAGTGCTTCTCTAGGTAAGTTACGTCTTAATTTGCTGAAATTGAGGTGTGTACAATAAATGGAAATACGTTGCTTAGCTACCTAAACAAGTTGAACACAATAAAGTTTTATTTGTGAAAGATTTACATGAAAGCAGATATTTTTAAACTAAATTCAATCTTGCTTTAAGGCATGTAAGTACTAACCTGTCATTACGTTTTGTGGAAGTTATGTTTGTACTATAGATGGAATTGACAGTCCTGCCTAAAAAACAGGTAGAACTTAAAGTATTTTGCACAGCCAGAATATTTTCACAGAGAAAAAAAAAAAAACCTCACTTGATTAATATTTTAGGCTGTTCGTGTTTAAATTGCCAATTTTACAAACTCAGCATGCAGTGCTAAGTGTGGTGCTATAGATGTTTAAGGAGAATGTGGCATTCAAAATACCTAAGATGAGAACGCCTCTCCTCAGAACCTGAGATTTACGGGCAGGCTGTCCTCTAATGCTCTGTTTTAGAGAAACAGCTGTCACACACATTTGAAATTGTATGATAGAGTCATAAATTGCTTATAAAGAAATAGATACTCTCAACACAGATCCTATAAAGAAAAATAAATTCTTACAATAATATATGTCCAATGCCATAAACGTAGATTTCCAGAAGGGTTGAAACTGTGATGTGATAGGAAATACCTGTGTATACAGCCACTTTCCTCAGGCAAAAAGAAGTTGGAAAGTGAGAAACTGTTATTTCAATGCAGTTTTAATCATCCATTTCAATAGCGTATCAGGGGAAGTTAAATACAAGGATGCCTAAGCCTTATTTTACTTGAAATTTGTCCTCGTTAATAAGACAGTACTTTCACTGTTGCTGTAATGATATGCTGAGAGGATTCTCTGTTGTCTTTATTAGGATGAGTTATGCTGTGCATTTTCATATAGCTCTCAGAAAAGTTTCAACAGTTTATTATATGTCTTCCAAACTCACTTTTTCTATATTGTACAAGACTTTCTCTTAGAATATTTTACTTAACTCAAAATCATAAATGTTTTAAAGTATATAGAGCATCAATATTGGTCTGTTTCTATGACTAAGAAAGATTTTAGTTATCTAAATTTCTATTAACTTTATAAAGTCCTTCGAGATTCTTTGTAGCAGAAAGAAACTGATGAAGACAAGTTACTGTAATTAGTTGAATTTCATCACAACTAGGAGACGATGCATTTTTTGTAAAAATATTTAAAAGATTTCTTTCAATATCAAAAGACTATATCTCTTTTATTAAAAGTATGCCATTTCACAATATCCAGATACAAAGGAAGTATTACACTGGCCATGATTTTTCATGAAGTAGGTACATGTACAGCATATAAAGTCTACTGTCCAGAAAAGTCTGTCTTTGGCAGGAATGCATAGAAGAATAAATAAGAAGCAGGATGTGCTTGGTATTTATGTTTTTCTCCATAGAGAAATGGGATTTTTAAAGCATATGAGTATTTTCATTTTTTAAACAAAGAATATTCTGAGTACTTAATGATTAATATTGCTTAGCATTTACATTGATAGATGTCAAAAATAAACTAATGGGGAAGGTTTTTGGAAATAGAAAATCAAGACTAACTGTCCCTTTTAACTCTGAATGGCAACTGGTCACCACTAAGACTGAAGCATCGAAACCCTTTGAGAAAATTTCAATGTGTAGGACTCATTAATTACATAGTGTGAAAGCCAGACAAAAAGGGAAAATGTAGATATAATTTAGAAAGTCAGACATGGACTTTGATGAAAAGTACAACTTTATGATAATTTTCTTAGACTTTCTTTTTAGTAAATTAGTATGGAATATATCTAAATATAGATATAAAATCATATTATCATATTTTTGAAATTTTATCTTTCATAAAATAGAAATGCATGTTCCTATATACTCAGAAAACAACAAAATTTAAATTTATCTGAATATTAAAACTGCTATATCTGTTCTATACCTATTATTCTTTCAAAACAGTGTACATTAATTAGATTTTTCTAAAAAATGTTCCTTAATTCAATCCCAAACCAATGTTAGTTCTTAAAAATGCTGATTAGATGTTAAAATCCATACAGTAGCTATGTCTAAGAGATCTAATGTATGTGTAATCCCCTTGTTCTTTCTGTTTGAGCAGAAAGAGAGCCTTTGATAAGAAAATACAAAGATCAAACTTTTTGTGTTTCATTTAGTAGCAACCACTCAGGGAAAACAAGAAAGCATTTAGCATGCTGGGTTCAAACTAGAAGATTCTGGCTGATGTTGCCTTCCCAGATTTGGAAAGCAGCTGGGAAAACTTATAAAACAAAGCTCGAATGTCAACCTTGGCTAAAAGTTGAGGCCAAGAAACTGTGCATTAAGAAGGCTAATTCTTTGTGGGCTAAAAATCTCTGATAATATGTTATTGTTTAAGTGGAAACTGGTGTTACTCTTTATATGAAACAAGCCATGGAATGCTTAAAGAACAGATGCATTTTCTGACTACAGTAGAATTTTTAAGGTAATAAAGCTTTTGTCTTTATTAGTGGAGTCTAATGCAAATATATAAATAAACTAGCAGAAAGACCTATAGAATCAATATGTACTCAGAAGAAATTGATAAGATGCATCATGACTTATTTTTCCCAGAGAGACCTCAAGTACCACATGTGGATAGGTGTGCAAGAGGAGAAGTGTGAAGCTTTTCCTGCAGCCATTGACCTGGTAAAATGGTCAGTAGGGGAAACATTGTAAGCACTGTTGCCATGTATAGCTTGTGAAGCCAGGCAACACAAGGGAAGGTAAACTCAAATTCATTATGAATTCAAAGTGACTGGGAAAAATAAGTCATGATGTCTGTTGATTTATTTTAAGTTCAGAAAGTGAGAGAAATGGGTCAGGTGGCAGACAATTCTCCTGTCCCTAAGCCATCGTGATGCAACCATCAGCCAGCCTTTTCTCTAACACTTCAGAAAACTTTCAGCTTTGCTGCTGCACAGTGTTAAACACACTCTTCCTTTCAGTTATTTTCAGCAAGCTCCTGCAGTTAGAGGTGTCACTGGCAATACAGCACTCATAAACACACAGCCTTACTGCCAAGCTTTCTTTATCTCAGTTTTCTAAGGAATGCTATCATGTTCTAGAGCTGATAAATCCAAACTTTAAAAAATCAATATAGAATTGATAATACAATTCATAAATGTCTAAAATAGCCCTGTTCACTCAAAAATGGTATTGGGTGTTCCTAGACAAACAGATTTGTTTTGAAATGCAAATGATAACATATTCTCCTTTTTCATTTGGCGAAGTGCAGATATAACTCTCACCATGAGTAGCCATCTAATTCAGACCACAAAATAAATGACAGCAAATTAACCTAAATAATGACAAACTAAATAATGACTTCCAGTGACTCTTTCAAATAATATATACTGCCAGCCAGAGTCCTGAGAGGGGACACAGGTAATTTAAGACAAAACTAGACACATGCTAAAATGACCGTGACCAGGCAGGGACAACCCAGCATGGTCTGTGTCTTTATTTATATATAGTAAAAGGTGTGAGGGAGGATCCCATGTCCAGGCTGAGAACGCAAGATGTCAATGTTTTGCTGAGAACCCTGAAAATGGAATGTTCTCAGAGCTCTGCGTGCTCTAGTCAACAAGGAGGAGCCCCACGGTCAGACACCTGCCGGACCAGCCCTGCGCTAGCCCCAACGACCTGTCTCCAGGGCTCACCTCTGGTGTTCTGTGTTCTCAGGGCTGGCCTTGTACTAGTCCTCAACATATATATTTTTCAAATTAGATGCTTAACATATTAGATACTTAACATATTTTTATGGACAATAAATTTGAATTGTGATCAATAGATTGAAATCAAAGAAATATCTGAGAAACATAAAGGGTTAAAAGTGAAAACAGCTGAATATTGCAAAATGTAACTTGTCATGCTCAGCTTATTTGGAAAGCCAAATTCTCATTTGTAAGAAGTAGAATTAAGACAAGTAAACCTAATCCCTGTTTTCATTTTCTTTAAAGTTACTAATGTAAATATCAGAAGAGTCCAACATCAAGAAACTCTGCATTAAGAATGAAACACATTCTTTCTCTCTCTTTGACTACAACCACATACAACTTCAAAGTCAGCTGGACAGGTTTAATAGGTTTAAGCAAAATATAAATGTAGGAATGCTTCTTAAGTCTTTTTTCACTCACTTCTTTTGTTCTTTTTTTCTCTTCCTCTCTCTTCTCTTACTTTTCTCCATATTTTAATTATTCTCTCTCTCAATCTGTTTATTCCTCTGTCATTCTTTATCCTTGTGTGCTTCTACTTCCCCTTTTCTTTTCACCTTTCTTTCTTCCCATACTCCTTTCCTCTCTTCTTATTTACTCCTTTTTTCTTTCCTCCCCTCTCTCCCTCCTTCCTTTTCTCTACCCATGATTACACATCAGCATGAATGGCCTCCTCTACAATGGTGAGCAAACCACTTTTGCTTAATATGGCAGTACTTGTTCTTTAGCAACCTTCTTCAAATGAAGAGTAAGTGGGGGAAATAAATGAGGGAAATGGACAGAAATAAAAGAACAGAAGAGAGGGTGAGAAATTCACATTACAGAAAGAGTAAAGTCACTCTGAACATAGGTGCTGATTTCCCGCCTTTGAAGTCTTATTTAATTTATTAAGTTAATTCATTATGCTCTTTTACCCCTTTGTTTGTACTCTCCCTTCATTCTCAGTGGCATCTTTTTCATGCAGCAAGTGCAGCTGAGATACAAAAATAAAATAATAATGTAAATAGTTCTTAACACTTGTATTTTAAATTCCCACAAATCATTTTTATAGTTAGTATTTTAAACATAATAACATTCATATGCAGTCCAAAGGCCAACTGCCATGCTAATGGAAGAAAAAGAAAAAAGGAAAGCTATTTTGCACATTTAGATGCCTTGGCTTGACTCCATTCCTGAATCAGAAATTCAATTGTAGATTGCTGATCCACAGAATTTGTCATATTTCATCAGACATCTCAAAAGAGTTCTTCTTCTTGATGCACTGCATAGTCTTTCACGCCTACATAAAAGTCATTTAAACCTCAGACATAAATATAGCAACACTAAAGATTAATACAAGAAAAGAAACAGATGCAGAGATGCATATGCTCCTATAAATGCATATAAAAGTCCTAATTCTATCCATTACTCTAGACTTCAAGTGAATACTTAGAATAAGAGCTCAAATTTTACTTGATTCTCAACCAATCGCTCACTTATCTTTATGTCAATCCAGCTGATATTTCAGATTCTATACAAAGTAAAGCGAAGCACATGAAATCAATTGCAAGTTATACTTAATAATTTATGGGATGTACGATGGTGCTTAATATCTCAGTTTGTAAAGATGCTTTCTATGGAATAAGGCATTTTCTTAATAATCACAGAATAATGCTAACATTGATCAATTGATGCTGAGCTGGATTCAAGATTTAAATTACTCTGTTCTTCGGTCTGGACACATCCTTCACTGCAAAAGAGAAAATAGCTTTTATTTTTGCTTCATCTTTATAGTGACCATGACAATAGGTATTATTTTCTATTATTTTTAATATGCACTACACATAATTTGAATGTAGAAGGAAAAGCAAAATAGTTCTTAGGAAGCTTATCTTGTCGGTTGTGGAAACACACAGTAAATAAATGTATGGCCAGTGATAAAGGCTCTGAGTATTCTGAAGGTGAGTAAATTAGGTAGTGAGCTAAAGTGTGAAAGTGGAAGGTACAGAGACAGTCAGGGACCTCTTTTCTAACAGATTGTCACTCTGGAAATCTCTTTAGAGTTCCATGTCAAATTGAACATTGTTATCTTATCGAAAAACATGGCAGTGGTTTCTCATAGTATGTAAGCCAACAGGCTGAATTTTGGCTCTGTGTACTGATTAATCTTCACACTTTTCTGAAGTTGTTTGGTGGAGTTTAAGATATGGAAGACAATTTCATGTTACTTTCCTGGAAAAATGGAAGCACCAGTTTGAAAATATTTAATTTGAAATTTTACTTCTACTCTTCACAGTTGTAAGCATCTATAACTAATAAGACAATAAAGCATATCAAGTTATTTTCTTTCCTATGTCCTGAAAACCAGTAGGTCTGTATTGGTGTGAGTAAAGTGGTAAAGGAGCTAGTTCCCACTCTCAGCATCATAAATTGATGGGAATAAGCAGTATTGCAAAAGATCACTCAGTTGGCAGAAATGATAAGTGTAATGTAACAGAACAAAATTCAGAAAGATATATATATATATATATTTTATATGTATTATAACTTGGAATATATATATTCCAAGTGGAATATATATATTCCTGCTCTATTCCACACCTACCGGTGCTAGTACAGTACTCAAAGCCTTCCCTCTTAATATACTCACTGTGTGCACGTGCATGTGTGTGTGTGTGTCCTAGTGTTAAAATCAAAGGAATAGTTGTCAGTGATCCTGGTTTATACAGAACTGACATCATTTGGTCTACCCATTTGGTCTCAGGTTCCTAATGTCTCCTAGGAAGAATGATCTCCTCTGACGCCCGATTCCAGGAGGTGGACCAGGTGTCCTGCTCTATTCCACACCTACCGGTGCTAGTACAGTACTCAAAGCCTTCCCTCTTAATATACTCACTGTGTGCACGTGCATGTGTGTGTGTGTGTGTGTGTGTGTGTGTCTGTGTGTCTGTGTGTCTGTGTGTGTGAATGCTCACAGACTCTTTGAACCAAGATGTTTGATGGCATGAATCGAACACTGCTTAGCCAACAGGAGGCAAAGATTTAATTGTGGGAAAATAAGGACACATCTTTGAGCCATGCCATGTAATCAAAATTTAAAGACCAGTTATATTGAAATAAAAAAAGAATACAAAGGACCTGTATAGATGTGTTTGATTGGAGGAGTTCTTTTGTTTTATTTTGCTTCATTTTATTTAATGTATTTGGTAGAGGGTCTCGCTACACAGCTTGCACTCATAGTGATCCTCCTGTTTTCAGCCTCCTCAGCACTGGGTTTACAGGCTTGTGCCACCGGCCCTCATCTAGGTGGCTGGCTCAGTGTACCCAGGTTTGGGGCCATTGTGGCTGTGGTGCCAGGAATCTAACTTCAGTCCTTGTGCTTGCCTAAGCAGGCAATGAGCTATCTTGCTAGCACTGGTGGTTTAGTTAATGAATGAGGAATCTATGTGGTTTTCTAGGATTTGAACAGACTAAAATGTGAAGGACATTGGAAAGTCGTTTCTATGCAATATTGGTAGAAAAAATTGGACGTGTTGGACTTGCTGTCAGTCAGAGCAACCAACACAAGTTGGGATGCTACCTGTCTAGAATCTTCTGAATAAGAGCTCCTTCTTTTATATGAGGTAAATAACAGCTAGCAAGGTTGCTTGTTGTTTTTCTTCTTGTGAGAAGGGTGGGTAAAGGATCAGAGTGACTTCTCTGCCCCTTGACATCTGCTCTATCACTTGGTTAGAAGACAGGTCAACTAATTATGGAACAATTGGACAAAATTACATAGCAGATAAGTAGTGTACAACATGCAGTTGAGGAACAAAAATAATGTTTTTACAAAAGAAGTATTTATACAATGTACTTTATAGCAAAAGTTGAAATAATAAGTTGCTTAAATATGTGAAGGTTTGATTTAGAATATTAAATGTATTATTTTTCTGTTCTTTGGAAATATTATAATACAGATGATGTCAGAGGCATGAACAAGAAGGATAATTCTAATTTCTGTAAATTTCTGCTAAGATATCTTGAAATTATTTGGATTCACTGAGAATTATAAACGCTATTACCAAATAGATGTGGACATGTAAACACACATATTGCTTCAGAGGAGATGGTATTGTGGTAAAATTGGATTCCATTAGGTTTGAACTATAAGTAGCTTTGCCCTCAGCTGTGGTATAACTTTGAGGAAGCTAATTATCTTTTGTCTGCCTCAGGCTTTTGAACTGCAAATGGGGTAATAACACCTACTTCTTCAAATTGGTAGGATGTATGAATGGACAGGAAATACAAAGCTTCTGGTACAGCAATGGAAACACGAGAGATTACATTAAGAGAGAGTAAGGTTTTACTTATACACATTAGCACTCTGATTTCTTCTGCATTATTAGTTGGTTTACATTATTTTACCAGCTTAAAGTAACCCCTGAATGGTAAAGGTGTCTTACTTCTATCCTTCCCAAACTACCCCTCACTTGGAAATAATGAGCTACATCAACTTTTGGCATTGGAATTTCAATGTCAGTAGCATTAAATCTAATGGAAAGGATCAAAACTCATGGATCAACATTCTGATTTAGTTCACTATGATCTTGAAAATTAAGCAACACCCAGACATCAAAAAGAAACCAAACCATCAACCAGAGGAAAAGTCTATTTTAATAAAAAGTCATTAATAATTTGTCTTGATTTTCTGGTATGCTGGGCTCGGGGTAGTGGGGGGAAATAAGAAAAAGAAAAAAGTCAGAGATTCAGAAACTGGAACTGGAAAAGACAAATGTGAATGTTCCTTAGTTGATCTGATCTTCAAGTCACTTGCTGAATCAAAGTATTCGGTGACAGAGCATTCATGTGAAAGTCTATTCACTTGCTCTACTGGCACAACGTGAATCCATTAGACTCCTTCCTACCTCTTACCTCTCAGGCCAGTAATCTCTTTCACAAAACATTAGAGGCCCCTGAAAAGGGTTCCAATCTTCTCTCTAGGTGGCACAGTGGAAGAGGAAAGAAAGAGCAACAGTAAAATATAGAGGGGTGAATGGCAGGGATCTGAGACAAACAGCTACTCTCTAGGAACAAAAGGCCACCCACCAGACACCCAGAATTTTAGTATTTATTGATCACATCTAAATCAAGGACAAGTGAAGGGCAGTGGGTGTTTCTGGAAATGGTAATGGTGACTCTGGTGTGCTAAGAAGAAGAACAAAGTATTCTTCCAAAGATAAGAATGAGACAGGGAGCAGTAAGGAAACTGTAGTTTTCCCAGGTGCCCTGTGAGTGCCGTAGCAGTCATTACCCCCAGAGATCCAGTTGTGACCAGAAAAACAGTGGAGGTTCCACTTTCCAATCTCACTCAAGGCCAGGACAAGAACAGCCTCAGACATCCTCTACACTTAATTCATATTTACGATCCCCAACACAGACACCATTGGGAAGAAATTTAGAACTTCTTTAAATTACAGATTACTATTATTGACTTAGAGATTAAAGTGACACAAACTATATTCTGAGTTTCACCACAAAGGTGTTGTTTATATTTTAAATTGTTCTCATAATTCCTTATGCAAAACCAGATTACTCTAATGCTTCCTATTCTTTTTTCCCAAATAAATTTTAAGAAAAAATCCAATGCCTAATATTTAATTTCTTTCTTTAATTTCTGCCAAATACTCTTGCTAAATGAATTAGTGCTCAGTATTCCTTTAACACATTAATAAGGAACTTTGTACTATTTCTAAGGTTCAGTTATCAAGTACTAAAATAGGAGCATCTCAAGAGATGTTGTTTCCAGTAAGTAACAGAATGCTCGAATCACTCTTCCATGCTTTTTCAAACTTTGAGGATCTTGTTAACTGTGTTGGTCTTGAGCAGGAGGATGAAATTTCATGTAGAATATATTTACATGTGATCACCCATGTAATTTTCAGCTGAACACTAAACTTCTGTTTATTATACAGTGTCTAAAAATTAAACGAACATCAAATATGAAGCAACTAGTAAAAAATAAAGTGAAGATAAATGGAAGATGACAGTGAAGATGAATGGAGTATACCTCCTTTGATAGCAATTACTCAACTGTGTTGTATAAAAAATTAAACTAATTTGCTCTATAGTTTTTGGTTTATACCTGTAATTCCAGAAATCAGAAAGCTGAGACAGCAGGATTTCCATGATTTCATGACAAATATGGGGTACAAAGTGAGCATAGTGAATTCAAGGCCACCTTGAACTACATAGTGAGACACTGTCTCAAAGAAACAAAAAAGGCAAAATAATAATAATAAAATAAAAACATAAAAGAATTCTTTCAAAAAAGAAAGTAAAGTAAGTAAAAGATGGGTGTAGGGGTTGTAGTAACCATAAAATACATATAATACATATTCATAAAAACTCAAAAGAAAAGCTTAGCTTGTCCTATTTCAATGACATTATTTATCAATCCTGTACCAGGCAATAAAATTTCCACATCATATTTGCAGGAGCAAAGGAGGACAATGACAATAGAGGAAGAAGTTTAGAATTGATCAGAAATGTGGGTTTCTATTATCAGAAATTGGCCTCTTAATTTTTCTGAGCATTATTTTTCTACATCATCATTTGTTGGTGTTCTTTCAATAATAATGTTGACAACAGTAATGAATGCCTGTTTGGAAGCAAGATTAAAAGTGTCCAAGTTTAGTTTTCATTGCCATCAACTCTAAGCTAGGAAAAGAAGGCATTACACAAAAACTTTCATGGCTGTGAGATAATGTAATACAATTTTTTCTAGAAATTTCACCTACTAGGTAACAGACCCAAATCATGCAGTCCCCAAAAACCTGATTTTTGTCTGATCATTTATGCATTATGTATTTTAGGTGTCTCCAGGTGGGAAAGTTCGTGGTAGGAAAGTAAATATTGAAATTAATTTTAAGAGAGAGAAATATTTTATTAATTATGACACTGGCTAATTCCATTTGTAATGATAAATTATCTAAAATCAGAAAAAATAATTAAACATTTAAAAATAGCTTCTAGATGACTGTTAGTAAAACTGCAATGTGACTATGACTTTAATACTATTAATAACAAATTAAACTCACATAACAAAAGTCAATAGTATAAATTTTGATAAAATTTTATATTTAATAAAGATCAAGCAATTTCTTGAAGTTAAAGTTCAATATTTAATGTCAGGGGCTGGCAGGTACTAAATATCAGGTCTGTCCTTGGTCTAAGCACCTGCTTTGGCAAGTGTGGGGAGTGGGGTTCGATCCCCACATGCTGCACTGGCCCCGCCCCTCAGCCACACTGACCTGCGGATTGAGTCTGGGTATGGTGGTGACGCCTGTAATCTCAGCACTGGGAAGGCTGAAAACAGGAGGATCACTAAGACTGGGCTGCATAGTGAGAACTTATATCAAATACTTAAAAAAGAAGACCCTGCCTGAGATGATCCTGTCATCCTACTACACATACTGTTCTGTCATGATCTCCATACCATGGTTTCATCCCCTTTTAATTTATAATGGCAGTGCCATTGACCAGTGTTTTTCCCATTAAAAAGGCTAGCAGACATTTTCTTTTGAATATGTGACAGGATTTACAGAAATGTTAGTTTGTCTTCACATATCTTCTCTGCTTCCATAAAATCATGTATCTTCTCCACATTGTTTATCATTTTGTACTGCAACTGCCTTTTTACTCAAATATTTTACAAGAGAGGTGGCCTTTGGCCTTGAAGAGTAAAGAAAGTGCTTGCTAGTTTGAGTGCACCTCCCACTTGGTTAACATTATTCTATACAGAATGAATTACTGTAAACACCCAAAAACATTGGGCCATGTATTTTTATTTTCTAAATTCTGCCACTAAATCACAGGATTTGGGACACTTATTTAGTACCTGAAAGAACAAAACTAATTAATTTTTTAAATTTTCATTTCTTAATTAATTTTCTTAAGAAAGAAATAGCAATGAGACATTTTCAAAAAAAGCTTAGTAGGACAGTTACAATAATTAATGTATTACATATTGTTGTCTTCATAGTAGTTATTCATAGTACAGGATGTAGACATGATATCTTATCTAAACACTACTAGTACAAATCTTTTTCACATTGAACTAAGAAAAAGTAGCTGTATATCTATCCTAACTATTTTGTACATGCAGATATATATTTTTTTCACTACAAAATGGTCCTTTATTTATATCCCCCCTTTGTGTTTAGTTTTGTCAGAGATGGGTATTTCATGGCCATAAGAGCATAGTTTATCTCTCTAACAAAGAGTATGACGCATTCACCAACCTCATTTCCTTGTAAAAGGAAGGAAACCCTACTTTCAGAATATGAAGTGAGTTGATCAGTATGATAGGATATTGGAAGAAGGAGGTGGAGAGAAAAAGAGGAGAAAAAAAACATGAAATATTTGCAAGAAAGAGGAGTTATCGTGGGAGAATTCAGAGTCATAATGCATGCATTTTAGATTAGGTTTTTCATTTAGCACTACACATTTTATATTCTCCCATGTATTTGGGGTCTTGAATTATTTTTTATGCTGAATAATATGCTACTGTATAGATGGCCCTGAGCACATTCACTTGTTCACCTACTGAAGGATATCCTGTAGTTTCTAAGTGTTGTCAACTAAAAGTGAAGCTATTATAAAACATTCAGGCACAGGCTTTTGTGTGGATGTGAGATTTTATTTCATTTGATGACATAGCAAAGATTTTGATTGCTCAATAGGATTGTTTAGCATTGTTAGATTGTTTGGTTAGCTCACTGTTCTGTTCTCTTGATATGTTGCCTGTTCTTCTGCTACACCACAGTGCCTGGGTTGCTGCACCTGTAGCAGGAGTTCTGAGGTTTGCTGCCATCATCCTCTTCATTCTGCTTCAGTGCTGAGTTGACTATTGTGGAACTTTTGGTGTCTGTATGAGATTATCTTGTCTTTTCAATCTTCACTTCTATTTTCTTAAATTTTCATTTCCAGTATTATAATGAACTCTTAAATGGTCTCCTGCCTCATAATTCCCAGCATCTTCTCAAGAGACTGTTCTAAAACATAACATTGGGAGGGGATATAGCTCCATGGCCCAAGTGCCTGCCCAGCAAGCTAGGTCTTGAGTTTGATTGCTGGTACCAAAACATAAAAAATAAAATACAACATTTACCTTGTTAGTCTTCAGACTAATGTATTTCACTATTTTTCATATCTTTAAGGCAATTTATACTCAATATTTTAAACATACCATTTTCATTTTTTTGCTACCTACTTCCCATTTCAATTCAGCTTCCTACATTATTGTCCCTCGTTAACATAAGGTAACTGACTGTAGGACTCCCTAAAACCCAAATCCATAGATGTTCAAATATCTTATACAAAATGGCATAAATATTGTATATAACTCAAATCATCTGTAGATTACAACAACTAAATATAATATAAATGCCAACATAATAGCTGTTACATGTATTCGTCAGGAAATAATAGTAATAAATTTTGCTGTGCTCAGAATACACACCACTGAGCTGGAGTGATAGCTTGGTGTACTAAGCACCTGCCTGAAAAGTGTGACCTGGTTCGGTCCCTATTACTGCAGTTGGCACTGGCCCCATACCAAGCCAGCCACCGAAACTGGGCATGGTGGTATATGCCTATAGTCTCAGCGCTATGGAGGCTGAAACAGGAAGATCACTATGAGTCCAAGCTGCATAGTGAGACCCTGCATCAAATAAATAAATAAATAAATCTTAATAATGATAATAATAATAATAATAATACACAGCCATTGCAGAGGGAGGAGACAGCGGTAGGGAGGGAGATACTATTCCTCTTTACAGCAAGTCAGCTAGCGTGTGACCATGGTGCACTCACTTTCCATTATTCTAAACCTTGCACTGTGCTCAATTTGGGAGGAAAACTAGACCTAAACTGTTCCAAGCAGAATGCACCCATGCAGCACTTTGTTTATGTGGACAGCAATGTGTTCAGTAAACAGCAAGTTTGGTTTGTTTTTTGGGGGAGGGACTTTATAGAAATTTTTCCCCAATATTTTCAATATGCAGTTGGTTTAATTCAAAGATGAAGAACCTACAATAGAATGCACCTACTACATTCCCTGACAACGTGGAATATGGGTACTGTGGATGAGAACAAAAGGAAGAAACCTTGCTTCAGAAGGTTATAGTCTGGTGAAGATAGAGAACAAAAAAGTAGTAGTACTTGACAGCAAAATAGATGGTCACACACATACACACCTTCATGCACACATTCCCCCTCCACATACACACACACACATACACACTGAAAGCTGAGGCAATATTAGAAGAGAACTTGTGTTTTACCCTGGGAGGTCAGAAGTACCTATACTGCAGATGTTAATGTGACGCTAACAGTACAAGGGATGATGGCTTGCAATGTTGATCTATGAGTGACAAGCATTCTAAGCAGAAGAAACAGCAAGTATAGACGTGTACAGAGCATGTTTGTCAAGAATACGTGCAGCACATCCTAAAAGCAGTGCGAATTCCATGGAGACTTTGGAGAGTATTCTGTGAAAGAGAAATGGTAGCATATTAGGTAGACCCATGTGGACCACTGTATGAAGTTGGCTGCACTCCGAGGGAAATGAGGGCCATCTCCTTGAGGGAGGGGAGTGAAACAGAGTTATGATAAAATGATACCTTTGGCTACTATATTTTTTTAAAATGCTGTACAGCAAAGACTGAGACAGAGATCAGTTAGGAAAATATTTCAACAAACCAGGGCAGAAGTAATGCTAAATTGAGCTAAGATGTTAGCCAGGAGGCTGTTAGACTCAGATTTTAGACATAGAACACAGACAGAGCCACTGGGTTGGATGTCTTGTGGGTGCTGGGAAAGAGAGGAGTCAAACCAGACCAGAAGGATATATGTCTGTGCATGTTTTTCTTAGGCAAAAATAATAAAGGAACTACTATTTATTTATACAGAGTCTTAGGAAGAATCAGTTTAAGGTTAAGAAAAATACCAAGACATCATATTTTATCTTCAGTTTGAGAAACCTATTAGACTTTCAAATGCATATACAAATTAAATGGCTAAATAAATAGGAACTGATGGCTATAAGTTTTGAAGTGAGCATACATAACACTCGAAACCATGGTATCATATGAGAGCAACAAAAAAGTGAATATAGGTGGGACAAGAAAAATTTCATGGAATAAAACCTTAGAAAATCCATACTTGTAGGGTAAAGAGATGAGAAGAATATGAACTATATGACTAAAAAGTTATAGCAAAAACAAAATTCATGATTCACTGAGGACTAAGTAAAATAGTTTTCCTGTAGGTGACAGGGATATTAGCAAATTGCTGGTGACAGGCAAAGCAAGATGAGCAAGAATTTATTACTAAATTTCCCAAAACAGAGTTCCTTGTTGATATTTATATACAGATATTTTGATGAAGTGGTGAGTGTAAGCAGGTTGAAGTAGGTTCCAAAGAAAATTGTACATAGCATTTCAGTTTTTCTGTAAAGCATAGATTTCTTGAAATGAGTAATTTAAACAGTGTTTGAAGAAAATATTATAGGTACGTGAAACAGAAGAAACATCACTAAGCAGTATTTTCAAAAGAGAGGGGCAGTGCATTAGAACTAGTGCACTGTGAGAGAGCTATGCAGAGCTAGGATGGATAATTCATCCAAAAGAACAAAAGTGTGAGCTTGAGGGTGGTGCTTGTGGAAATTCTTTTCTGTTTGCTGCTGTGTTTTTCATGAAGTATAAAGCAAGAACATAAGATGAGACTCATGCAAAGACAAGATACAGTAAAAATTCAAAAATGGAGGAAATGTAATGAAACAGTCATTTAGGACTGGAACTAGTGAGTAGACTAAAACAATCAGGGCAGCAGGAAGGGCTCATTTGAGGCTATGGATCATCCAGCCTCAGGCAAGTGTAGATTTGGTGATATGAGGAACTTACACAGTGTCTTCATCAATGTATGTCTGTAATGAAATCAAAGAAAGAGATAAAACATAGGAGTCCATGAAGCTGGAAAAATATCATGATTGCTCATTGAATTTAAACTTGGAGAAGAGAGATGGGGTCCAGGAAAGAGGAAAAATCAGAGTCAGTGATGTGAAGATACTAAAAGTTTTAAATATTTAGAAGTTGCAATAATGGGTGAAGTAAGATTTAAAAGATAGGAAATTTTGAATGGATAGTATAGTGCTTGAAATGAGCGCTATGAATCAATAAGCCTTCACAGGGCTGAAGACTACAGAGCAAGTGCAAGGTAGGGAGAAAGCCAAGAAAATCAGAGAGGATGTCAAAGCTGAACATACAGTGTTGAGAGAAACACCTACCTGTGCACATTATTTATCAGAAATCATTCATGAGCAGTGCTTTTAAAAATGAATGATTTCCCAAAGATAATATTTTCAAAAATTATTGCAAAAGAGGAGGGTTAGATGGTGACTGTGATAAGGAACAGAGGTGGATAGATGAAAAGTCAGAGGTTGTTGAGACTAGGAAAGAATCATATTACAAAGGTGATGATGACACATAAGAACATAAAAACAATGGCAGAAATGGCAGGGAAAATCCAGCATCAAAAAACTCTGAGATCATACAAGGAAAACCATATTTGAGTCAGAGCTGGGATGATGAAGAAAGTGTTGCTTATTTAAGGAAAGCATTATGTTGATGGAAGATTCCAAGAATCACCAAGTTTGATGAGAAGGAAAGAAATGGAATCACAAAATGATTATATAAATGAGTAAGGAAAGTCTTTGGAGTCCCAAGTATCTTATGACAACTGAGAAGGCTGAATATAAAGACATTTGAGAGAGTCTACAGGTCCCCGGATGATGGGTTAGGACCTAAAGGACCGGGAGCCTGCAGCCTTGATCAAGCCATGAGAGGAGGATGAGGTAAGTGAACAGGAATACAACCAAGAACTCTCTGTAGGCAGCTAGCTTTACCACACTTTGGGAGCATTGGATGATTTTCTAATATTCAGCCATCCTAACATCTGTATCTATCTCTTAGTTTGCCAGGCTTGTTGTACCAAAGCATTGTATACTGAGTGGCTTAAACAACAGAAATTGGGGTTCTTCATCTTGGAAACTGTAAATCTGAGATAATAGCACCCACAGGACTGTGTTCCCTCTAATTGTGCCAGGAGAGGAGCTGCTCCAGTCCTGTCTCCTGATTCCTGGCAGTTCCCAGTGTGTGGCAGTGCAGTTTGAGTCCTCACATGACAATCTCCCTAAGTGCTTCCCCCTAGCGTCTCCATTGATGAGGACACCAGTCACATCAGAAATGAGGTGCTCACCCGGCTAAAATATAACCTCATATTTACTAATGACATCTCCAACAACCCTACTACCAAATACAAAGAAGGTGCATGACAAATGATCCCAGAACAGTTACTCTCAATATTATTCCATTTGGCTTCTAAATACTTTGTTCCAATTTTTGCATATTATATTTCTTAATTATATGGATTCTAAGTTTCTCTTCTGAATTGCTGCCTCATTTTTTACTACTATCCAGACTACCTTAGCTTCATAAAATGCTGACAGCTGCAATTTCTCTGAAAACAGATTATGTTAAGTTCAAATTATTTACTCTTTGAAGATTTGATTGGATTTTCTGGTGGCATCAAAGACTGGAATTTTCTTTACGGTAATATTTTTGACTATCCAGATCTTTTATTTTTCTTTCTAACTTTGTTTTGTGCTATTCATGTTGAGGTTTTCTTAAATCTTTTAAAATACATGAAGTGACTTCTTCTAGACACTTCACACATGAAGGGCATTTAAAATTAGAATGTTTTGTGAATTCATCAATAATTTTCTCCCATCTTTTTAATGTCTGAAGCAAATATAGTTATCTTTCTGATGTCTATAAATGTGTGTGGTACCTCTCATTTTATCTTAATGTCAGTATAGGCTTGTCAAATCAGTTTGCCTTTTAAAGGGTTCTGTTTTCCTTTAGTTCTTATATGATTATTTTTCTTTCATCTTTCCTCACACCTTTCTTCTTTCTATTATTTTATTTCTTTCACGCACATTCTTGAGAGTAATGCTCAGATTAGTAGTTTATTAATTTCCAGACTTTTCCTTTTAAATTATTTAATTCTGAGTCTCCATATTTCATTGATCCATACTTACTTAAAATTGTGTTTTAATTAGGATCATTACATTTCAAATATATAATTTTCTAGTGATTTTATTGTTGTTGGCTTCTAAATATATTGTATATGGGTTATAGTATATGTTCTACACAAATTTTAGCACTTTAAAATAATATTACTTTCTTTGGGGGTACTTTTATGATAGACCTTTATAAATATATCCTAATCTAGGCATGAAGGTGCATGCCAGGAATCCCACACTCAAGAGTCTGAAGCAGGAGGATTTCTGTGAGTTAGTAGTCAGCCTGGGCTACAAAGTGAGGTAGTGGCCAACCTGAACTATATAGTAAAACCCTGCTTCAAAATAAAGGCAAAATAAAATAATAAAATAAAATATCTTCGTTCAGTATTTCCACTACAGCACTGAGTATCACATTTTAAATATTTTAAACTATTTATTTATTTATTTATTTATTTATTTATTTATTTATTTATTTGATACAGCTCAGAATAGTAGCAATCCTCCTGTCTCAGCCTTCCCAGCACTGAGATTACAGAAGTGGGCTGACAGGGCATGCCATACCAGGGATGGAACTGGGTCCTTGCCCTTGCCAAGCAGGCACTTAGACTGGTAAGCTATCTCCCCAGTCTCACATTTTAAATCTGCATATTAGGCCTAGTTTATTAGTCACATTTTAGATCTTCTTTGTCCTCATAAGTGTTTTATCTCTGTTCTAGTGAATTTTGAAATGCGTTGTAAGCTATTTCTCCATCATTGGGACGCTGTGTCTTCCTGCAGTTCTGCCCATCTCTACTCTACAATTTGATGGGTGTTTTTTGTTTGTTTTGTTTTTGTTTTTGTTTTCGTTTTTGTTTTTGTTTTTGTTTTTGTTTTGCAGAGCCAGGGATTGAACTCTGGCCCTTGCACTGAACAAGGAAGCACTTATTCTACTGAGCCATCTCTCAGCCCCAACAATTTGAATCTGATATTAGATCAAAACTTAAATTTTAGTATCTGCCTAAATTTCAGCATTCCATCATTAGTAAATAATCTCACTCTGTCCTGCAATTCTTTATACTTTAAAAACTAACTTTCCTATTATTTGTGTAGCTTGCTTTTTTTATTAGAATATTTCTGGCATATCTTTTGCCGAACACTTATTTCATAAATTGTTTTATCTAGCTTGCAATCAGGATGCATTTGTGGGTTTTCTACAACAATCCACGATTGTTTATAAAACATAGTTTACTTAATTTACTTTTAATGCAATTATTAACATTAATAACTATATTTATTTTGCATTTTCAAATAGTCTTATTTGGTCTAAGTTTATTTTCCTGTCCTGTATACTTTTGTTTCAGTGGAGTATGTTTCCCTCATTTTTTTTCTAGCATCTACTAGGTTTTTGCATCTACTAGCTTTTTGAAATTTTTGAAGCTGAAGCTGTATGAAATAACAGTGTAAATATGTAAATTGACTCTGTCTGCAGTGAATTAATATTATGACTTCTTTCACAGAAAATCCAGAGCTCTACAGAGTTACTTTTCTGTTTATTCCCTTCTTTTATACTATTTTTTCTTAATTCAGTTAGGCTAATTTTATTGTTAATCTCTTTAGGCTGTATTATTGCTATTTTTAAACTTTATTTATTTTTTAATTAATTAATTAATTAATTTTTTTTGCGGAACTGGAGATTGAAGTCAGCCCTTTGCCTTGCCAGGCTAGCGCTTATTCTGCTGAGTCATCTCTTGCCCCCCCCCCACTTCATTTAAATTAACTCACTGCTGTCTTTTTTTTGGAAGGGGTGCAGGCTCGAACTCAGGACCTTGCACTTGCCAGGCAGGCTCTGAAGCCAATAAGCTATCTCCCAGGCCCATTGCTATCTTTACTTCTGTCCAGCAATTTGAAGTTTCTTCCTGTTTTTGTAAAGCTTATCTATCATCTTATGGATTTCCACCTCAGACAACAGTGCTAGGTAATTCTTTCTAAAGCCCCTTTGCAGCCATGCTGTGGACAGTAGGATGAAAGTGTGCCTCCGACACAACCCTAGCTAATTCAGTCTCAAGCCACACCAGGGAGAAGCAAGCCCCAAGCGCACTCGCCCTGGCTCCGTATCACCATTCACATCCATGTTTTCTGGGTATCACCAGTGGTGACCCAGGAAGGACTAACTGCCCAAGTCCTAACACTGACTGTGTTAGTTGTGCGATTTGAAGATTCTAGCCACTTTTCAAAGTGAACTTTCATGTTTCCATCTGTGCGTGCACGTGGCTTTGCTACAACCTGAGTGGATTGATGTGACCTAATCTAATTACAGACTGGTTTTAGGTTTCATTGTTAAGCACCTTGGCGTTGGCATCCCAATTAGCATCTGTGTCTTGTATTGTCATGTTATTCAGTGCTTCTTTATGACAAATTCTGTGATTGAACAAGATTTCTTAGCTGCAAAATATTTTTCTTTAACAAATCTTTAATGACTAATTTAGGGAAAGCAACTTGAAAACAAACTCAAATTTTAAAGAGAAATAAGTCTATTGTGTGTTGTTTTTACTCACGATGATTAATTTGAGTATTCTTCCTTTAACATATAACCTCTTCATGATCAATTATCTTTCAAATCATCTGCAAAGTGGCTGTATCTGAACAGGTATGTTTTACATTCTCAGGTGAAGGACAAACTATAATGGAAGTATACGATGCTACCACTCTTAAGATACAGCCAGAACAGACAGAGAGGGTATCCAGAAAGCCTCCTTTACGAATAAATCACCGTGTCATCAAAGTTGGAAATTGGAATAACAATTTCAGTTTATTTTAATTATGGCTTTTCTGGCTTACATTTCTACTTCATAATGGAGCAAACTGAAAGACAATCTAAACTATGTTGCAAATGTTTCTCTTATTTATCTATTTTGATTATTTGATTTCATTGTTTTTAAGGCACTGTACATTGTTAAACATTTCCATCTGTTTGTATCTGTAGAATTCATGTCCTTTCAGTAAATCTAGTATTGCTCCTGCACATCCATGGAATAGAGAAATGTAAAATGGGATGGTAAATCTACTTCATAAAAATGCAGATTTTTATCTAAGAAACAGAATAAATATATAATAGATGGATTGTAATTTTGAACCAAAATGTGACAGAATTGGCCTCATAACCATCTTTAAAATTTTTGTTTTAGTTATTTTAAAGAGGTAAAGCAGTCTCATAACCATTTAAATTGCAAGTATTATACTCTTGTTTTCTTAAAAGATTGAGATGCAAAAAAGTGCCTGTAATTAGCAAATGTTAAAAGGACTGTCGCTTAATTCACTCCTAGCTTGTGCACAGTAGCAACAAAAAATGAAGATGTATCTCAGAAGACAAAAACTAAAATTCAGAAGTACACACAAATAAAGTAATGTGAGGTTGTGTTAGAAATGCGAGGAAGATAATTGAAATATATTTAATGTCAAATTGTGGCACCATTGGGATTTCACACTTGGATTTGCCGGCCTTTCCCTGGTGTTAACAGCAGGGTAGCTGACCTGCAGGCAGAGCAGCCCGTGCCCTCGCGCTCACCTACACTTCCTTTTCTTTGGTCAGCTGGCAAAAGAGAATAGACGCTGCGGGGCTATTTTCCTCAATAAAAGCAAGAACATATCGCCCTCTAGCGTTGGGAAGGTTAGGAGACATAAGCTTCTTTAGCAATAAGTATGTATGGATTTGAAAAAGCAACTGCCGTATTTTTTCTTTTCAAATAAATGTAATTAATCAATAAACATGTTATGATAGTCTCATATTGTGAAATAAATGCAACATAGTATATTAACTTATTTTACAAGCTTTATGAAATTTTAATTAATTAAAATAAGTTGCTGTCTTAGTATTTTGTCTTTTTACAGTTTTATGTTTTTCATTATTGTTGTATTTTACAATTTTAAAAAGTTAAATCATTTATAATACAATACCTTCTAGATAGTTATAATCACTTTGAAATTTATTTTTATTTTATTTTATTTTTTTATTTTTTTGTGGCTTTCTCGGCCCACCCTCAGGGTACAGCTGGAGCCCCATGTGGTGCAGGGGATCAAACTGCCGTCCCTGCGCTTGTGTAAGCTTGGCTAAAACTGCCTAGTGAAAGGTGTATCTTTTTTCCAAGATACACAAGACAAAAAGATCAACAGTTTGCTAGAAAACATCTTCTAGAAAATAACATAAGTAGAAAATTAACAACCGGGATAGAAAGTGCAATGTATTTGCAGTCAAAAATGATAAGCTGTGTTTTAAAAATAAGTTCTGAGATAACAATATACTTAACATCAGTTGAAGACAGATATTATCTTGTATGCTGATTCAAATAAAAATAAAAATAAATAAATTTGGGGGGTAAATATTCTAATAGTTTTTTCTTTTTCCTTTTCCTTTTCTTTTTTTTTTAAATGTATTTAGTACAGGGTCTCACTACATAGATTGGACTTGTAGTGATTCTCCTGCTTTCAGCCTCCCAAGTGCTAGGATTACAGGCGTGTGCCACCACGCCCAGTCTCAGTTGCTATCTCAGCATGCCCCAGGGGTGGGGCCAGCACCGCATGCAGGGGATCAAACCCTGGCCCCTGCGTTCTGCCTAAGCAGGTACTTCTGTTTAGATATCTAAAATCTTGCAAACTTGGACTCAGAAAAAATAATTTTTTGGTTCTATTAGTCTACTTGTAAGTTAACTTAGAGATAATTTGGTGTGATTGATTTTCCAGCTTTCACAAACTTGGGCTTAAATCCTGAGATCATTCTTCCAATAGAGCTATTTCAAATGCTATATCACACAACATCAATTTAAATTAGTGAAGATTATTACAGATTTTCTCTGTTTCTATTTGAGCATTAGGTCATGCTTGGTGAATGGCAGTTTATTGTGAAAGAAAAATTTACAAAGCAGGCTAGAGTATTGAAAAATGTAGCTATTATCTTCTTGGGTAGATGCATAAATAAATTAAATACAACTATAAGAATGTCACAGAGAAGACAAGGACACATTCTTCACCAATTAGATGTTGAAAAACAACTGAGGAATAGCAAGAAGAGTGTTCACTGGCCTTCCACTGATGGGACAAGATATCTGAGAAGGGTAATTTAAAGGAGCGACAATTTCCATTCCAATCCATGGCCCCCTTTCCACATTATTTGGTGACTGAAGGGAAGCAGAATACCATGGGAAGAATGTCCTTATCCCATGTCAGCCAGGAGAGAGCGAGAAAGAGAAAGAATATACACTGATGACCTTCCTTCTTCTGTTTTGGTGACAGCCAAGCCTCCAGTCAGATGGACAGAGCCACATACGTTCAGGGCAGGGCCCCATTCAGTGTGCTGTGTGTGTGCACCAGCTCTCTCTGGAATCACCCTCACCAACACACCCACAAATGTGCTGTACTAAATCACCTATTTCTCAGTTTAATGAAGTGGACAACAAAAACTTGATGTCAAAATAGGGAAAGCTTATTATTTACAAAGTTATAGAATTTTTAAAGTGTAAAGAGAGCTTAGTTATCAACTACACCCTTGAAAGTGTCTGTCCAGATTTATTTTTATAGAAGCAGTGCATGGTTCTTGAAGAAAATTGAAATGATAAGTAAAAGTATAAAACAGAGTGATTGATCTTTTGATGAACATACTTCAAATCTTTCCTGATATATTATATGGAAATATTATAAACATTTCTCAGGGTTTTTTTTCATTTTTCCAATGAGTAAATTAAACGTCAATTGTCTTCTTCCACTATTTCCTCCTGGTTTCTGTACAAATCAACATTTTAATTTCACCTTAGAGTAGAGGAAGAAGGTAAATATACAAAAAATGTGAACACGTTAATAGATTTTGCATGATTATTTTATGTACGTCATAACAGTCTGCAAAGTGGTGACTCCCTTCAGAATAGATCTGCTATTGTCTTCATGGAAATCTATAGTAATTAGTTGAATGGGACATGATGTAGACTACACCAGGATAGGTCCTTGGGGCACCCTTTCTGCATAGTTGGGGGTATTTTCTGTAGTTGCTATAGTCTAAGCTCATTTCTAAAAGTGAATGAGTCAATCGGGCTTAGAGAAATGGAAGATACTACTGATCATTCCAGAACTGCAGTTGATTCCCATGCAAAATGCAGGGCTAATAGGCTAAAAGAAATTTAGAAGAGAAAAATTGCTCTTGCAAATGTTTGACTCTAAATGTGTGGCATAAATCTGAGGCAGTTGCTTTACTGGGCGTGGGATGAATGGGTGTTGAAAGTTTTGAATATGGGCATGATTTAAACTCGTTGAGAAGATTATACCTAGAGTCTCAAATAAACAAGGCCCCGGGCAATGGACTAAAAGTGAGGGGTGGTGACAGACGTCTAGGCATAAAGATTGCAAAATTGTGCCATTATCAAACAAATAGTTGCTATTTATGCTTTATTCTGACAAATCACGATCCTCAGTTTTCAGTAAAATCCTTACAATGTTTGGAGTTCTGGAAAAGAGGGTGAAGTAAAAGAGGTAGGCTGACTCTAGAAAGGACATAGTTTTCTTGGCATTTGGAAGCAAAAAAAAAACATGCACTGAAAACTCCCAAGATTTAGGAATTGTGATTGGGAGGGAGCCGACTTGGTCTCCTTGGTGACTGAGCTGCTTGTGATCATTTTGGGGAGGGGGGGACGTTGGTTACCACGTGTGTGGCAACAAGGGAGCTTAGAAAGTTGTTGAAATCATCAAGATGTACAAAGTTGAAAGACTAGAAATGAAAAAAATATAACATAAATAAGATCTTCTTAATTGTTCCCCTTTAATATAACTGTTTGATGCCATAGTTGTAAGTAAAAAGTAAAATAAAAATTGGATTGAGAGCATAGCTGTACAAAAACCAATTATGTCTAGTAGATGGACTAGGAAAAAAGTGAGAGGTTTTTTTGAGTAATATTCCCTCTATTTCTAATCTTCTACTGTTGAGTTTCATTATGCTTTCATCGTATGAAATATACACAAATTTTGTTAAAGATGAAAAGCAGTAATCTGAATTTATTTTTATTTCTGCTAATTGAACTACTCTAGGGAGGATGTCATACCTGATTTTCTAAAAATAGTTTAGTATCACCTTCATAGATGACACTATTTACAGGAAAACAAGCTACTTTCTAGAGAAAACTGTTAATCAGACCATATCTAAATAGAAGTGTGCCATGACAGTATTTCCTCAGTCGTCCTTAGAAGCTTTCCATAGAAATTGTTTATAGGGAGAGGAAAGCAAATGGAGACAGGAAGTGAAAGCCTTGCTACATCGACTGGCTGATGCCTGCCCACACTCTTCACATTAAACCCCTTAGCGCAGGTTTTATTTTATTTTATTTTTCAAAATTTTATTGATAAACAGCAATGAGACAGTTTCAGATCAAATCGGAAGTACAGTTTCAACAAATAACACACTGCATATATTCTTCTTAATGTTAGCACAGGTTTTAAATCAGTTACTTTAAAAACGCTCATTGCCAGTGGAACAAAAAGACTCTTTAGAAATGAAAGAGAACTAGTACAAAGAAGAAAGGAAGACTAGATTAAAACAAAAAATAAAAAAAGATTTTTTCACTAATGTAAGATGCAGTTGAATTTGCACATTTATCTAGCAAATCACAGGTGTCTTAGAAATATCTGTACAGTGATTGTTGAATGGATGCCGGATGAATGTCTTCACTTCTCACAGAAGGAAAAATAATAGGAGCAAATCCAAACCTGCCCTGAATTTTAGTGTCCGTCTGGTTCTTGTTAGCCCCAGAATGTCCCACTGTAAATATCACTCAGAGAGCTATCCAAAGTTAGACAAATGCAACCAATTTGTCATGGTCATCTCAAGGTCCTAAGAGAATTATCTGTATCTCAACAACCCTTCACACAGATACAAGCCTTCCAAAATTGCTTCATTGTACCTAATTCTGCCTCATGCACTGTGGATATCTGATTATTACTTTAGAAACATTAAGGATAAAATTCAATGCTGAAATTTTTAAGTATAAAATATAAATACACAACAGAAGTAGAACTAAAAATAAATACATAAATGTTCAGTTCCAAGCAATGATCACTAGACCTCTTAGTCTGGCCACAGACAGTATTTCTAGTACTATCATATCTAAATTTTATGTTTCATAGTGCAAGAAATGTCCGTGAGCATATTTTTGAGTCCTTATGCTTTTCTGATAAACAAGATGACTACATACATATTTGCAGTTCGATTTTAATAAAACACACTCATTCTTTTAAAATAGTATGTTGTTTCTATGCTTTAGAAAACGAGATCTTAGGAAATGGTAAATAGGCATTTTATGTATCTGCAGGAAATGGTAATAAAAAATATCTCCTGACATTTTCTCTTCTCTTACTGACGTGCCTTCATAATCTCCTGAAGTGTGAACACAGCTGATAGCTCAGAGCTGTGTATCCAGTATAATATTACTTTACAATATAATATCAGGGTAGTGATGTTATCATTATGTTTGAAATGACACTTTTAGTAGTTTCCACCAGTAAAAATATACACTTTAGGGACCAAAATAAATTTATATTATGTCACTAAAATCAAGAAAATATAAAGTGTATAAAAGTTAGGCAGTAATCAACTGGTTATTTACAGGAGTAGGAAAGATCACTTTCCCAGAACTCATAAAATAGCAAGCTACTTTGATTTTGATTAAATGCAACAGTTACTCATTACTTTGTACCCTCATTTTGTAAAAGCTGTGGCTTATGAGGTTAGTTACGGTTGTTGTGACAGTAATAGCAAAATATACTGTGGTCTGGAAGCCAAAAGGGACTCCAAGGACCATGCCAGATGAAATCAAAAAGCAGTCTCAACACGTGTTGAACAGACATGGGCTATTTTCAGAACCCACTCAGAATTGTGACTGCACTGATCTTTAGTTAAAGCCTCTTCAATATTCACAATCTTCTTCTAATAAGACTAAATATTTTGAACGCAGGCTTCCCTCCTGATTGGTGCTGGACAAAGTCATGCCTATGATCAGAAATATTCTTACATTTCGACCAAGGCATAGAATACACAAATATACAAACACGACTAATAAACAAAAACTTTATAAAGCAATAGTTGCTTTTATTGAAACTTAAGTATATTTGTTCTGTTCATTTTCATTTCTATGTAATGACCTATAATTTGAAAAGCACTGCATCTCTCTTATAAAAGATTTTTAATTCATGGTCATAAGTTGAGGAACTCATCCCAAGGGTGAGAATAAATAGCTAAGGTTTATTTAACACCATTTTCTAATTTTTAAAAACACTGCTTCGTGAATATGAAATATGACTATTTTTATATAAATCCTAAAAGTGAACAGAAACTCATGAAACACTGTCGAAAAAAGGTACTTGCTCAAATATGTTTTTCTTGTACATAGCAGTAAAAGTCAAAACTGGTCAGATTATTGGAAACACAAACTCACAACTTCTTTTTTACTCATGCAATTCATTTCCATTTTTTTTATTTTTGGCAGAAATTTCTAGTTTTGAACAGCTGAACTTTTAACATTGAAATAAAACTTGCTGACATTGGGATTAAATTATTTAATTACACTGAGAAAATTTTGACTACACCTAACAACAATTTGTTTTTTCAACATTGCAGCTTGCGTAACATAGAATCTTAGTGTCAGGAATATTCAGTAATGCTGTCTCTCTTCTTTAAGCCTTCAGATCTAAATTTCTTCATTTATAAAGTAAACTAATAATGAGCAATCAGAATGACGTTTACAATAATTAGCAGCTGAAAAGAAAGCTGGTATAATGTTTTTACTGCTATTTGTTGTTGTTGTTGTTGTTGTTGTTGTTGTTAATTTCAGCTCAAACTTGGTGATTTACACATTCTATCAAAACACCTTCAAATCCAGGCATTGTGGTGCATGCTTGTCAATCCAGCATCCGGGACATTGAAGCAGGAGGATTGCCATGAGTTCTAGGTCACTCTAAATTACAACTCGAATACATTGTGAGTTCAAGCACACTCTGAACTTCCTCATGAGACTGTCTCAAAAAAAAAAATCCACATTCATATAATAAACACATAAGTTCAGTGTTCAAAAAATATCTTTAGCCGGGGAGATAGCTCAGTTGAGTAAGTGCTTGCCTGGCAAATGCAAGGTCCCAAGTTTGATCCCTGGTACAAAAAAAAAAAAAAAAAAAAAAAAGCTTTAATTACAATAGCACCTATAACTGCTCTGATTACTAATTTCTCTTTCCCGAGATGACTAGAAATGAAACTGTCTTAGTGTCTTTTCATATGTACTTTAACATATTATAGAGAATCCCGAAACAGTTTGAAAATAAGTCAAAGAACTAAAAGAGATGTACAAGGGCCAGCAAGATAGCTCAGCAGCCGAAAGTGCCTGCTTAGGCAAACTTAGGCAAAGCACAGGGACCGCAGTTTGATCCCCTGGCATCATGTACCACGCCAGCCCCACCACCAGGGCAGGCTGAGCTGGCCACCAAAACATGATAAAAAATTTAAGAGATTTACATAGATGCATATGGTAGTATGCACAAATATATTCATATTATCTAATTGCAAAAGAATCTGGGAACTATATGCTTCACTATTGCCAACCTGGGGGGCCATATTTAGAAACATAGAACGTAAACAGAAGAAAAAAAAACAGCCAGAAGTGTGGCACACACATGTAACCCCAAAACTTTGGGAGACTGAGGCAGGAGAGTGGCAAGGTGGAGCCCATCTGGGGCAGCGAAGCAAGACACTGTCTCAAAAATAAATAAATAAATAAATAGTGAAGAGGTGGGGTTACAGGCCAGGGCAAAAACCCCAGGTTCAATTTCTTTCCCAATGAGAATAATGAGAACAGAACAATGAAACTGGCCCCTGAAAATCTTCCTTTATTTCAGAGCATATAGGGGTAGAAGGGCTGATGTATGTAACTCATAGTTTGGGAAAGTGTTCAAGACAAATGGCCAGGGCCAGGGATATAGCCCAATGGCCTAAACGCCTGCCCAGCAACCACAAGGTTCTCAGTTAAATTCCTGGTTTAAAAAAAAAAAAAAAAAAAAAAAGTGACCATTGAGTCTCATTTTCCAAAAGTTGTTAATTTTCTATCATCTTGCTTTGAAATTCTGTATCATTTTTATTGTGTCTGTATTGTTTTGTTTTGTCCTTTTTTCTGTTTCATTTTTCTGTTCTCTTTAAAATAAAAGCAAAGTTTAATAATAGATCTAAGGAACTGGGTTTGGATTACTGAGGCTAAAGCCTAGTTGACTTTGTCTGTTGCTTAAGATTTTAACCTATTACCTATGGTCCTCAGGAATACATTCCGCATATTTTACAGGATCAGAGTAACTTCTTCATGCTTCTCCATTACTCTGAAATACAGTTCCTTAATTTTATCTGATTCCCTCATCAATATGTGTCCTTCGAAAACTGACCTCAGTTGTTTTGCTCTACTTACACTGACAACTTAAAATGCTTACGTTGCTCAGTACCCTCAGCCACACTTCTTCACTTAATTTTTTTTTTCCTTTTTCTCTTTTTAAGAGATACAACACTGTCAACAAATGTAATCAATTCCGGCTGCACCTCTTTGGAATTCCAAGCAACGTGGGCAACCATCCCCTGCCTCCGGGCAGGATCTGGGAAGCATTGCTGGTCTATCCACTTTCTTATTCTGGGCTCCTGCCCTCTAGTGGTCAAGTTCTGTTCAGGAAGGGACTATGAGGAGCTTGAGCCGGCAGGATCTCCCCTCCACCGGGACTCACACATGCAGAGCACGCCAGTGTCTACTGTGCTGCTGATATGCAGCTATCATGCTTCTAATTCTTAACATATTAATTGGAAACAAATGTCACATTTAAATTTTATTTATTCTTTGGGTTGGCAGATTTTAGAGCCATATGTTTTTGTTTGAATTTCTTTTTCACTATGGCATATAAGGAGGAGCTCTTTTAATATGCAAATTTGACATCTCATCTTTTCTTCTATTCAAATATGAAATCAGATTTCTAATGACAGCATAGGTAAAGATCAACAATGCATTAATCTATATTTGCTTTTTCCTCAAATCTCCTGATTTGTTTCATTCTTAAAATACTGTGCTACCTTCCCACCGGCTGTATGTGAAGTGAGCAGATTTCTCCTCCTCTAGAATCATGTGAGGGAGGGGCTGGGGTGAAGCTGGGCCCCTGTCGCCTTCGGTGCACTGTTTCTCTTTGTTTTCTTCTTCTTTTTGACGTCTCTTAGTGCGTGTTGCAGTGCACACTGACTACAAGCCCTGTAGGGAACGGGCACATGCACATACCACATTTCAATTACTTCTCCCTCCTTCCAACCCAGTTTTATTTTTCCAGCACTAGATTCTTTTAAAATCATGTATATGAACTTGGAGACGCCTAGGAAATGATTCTGGCCCAACATCTTTGACAAATTCCCAATGTCTTCCAATGTTGTACGCACATGCAGACACCAACACACTTGTTTATGAATAACTTCAAGCACACACACAAGTGAAGAGTATAGATCACTTACCTTAAATATTTTATATCATACTAAAGCCTGTTGATTGTTGTATTTGATTTTAGTAAAATAGTTTGATTTTTTAAAAAAGAAAACAGGCTTTTGAAACATTTGAAATGCAATTGAAAAGCAAATAATTATTTTTAAAGAACTTTTATTCCAGACCTGGGGATATAGCTCAGTGATATAGAACCTGCATGATAAATGCAGGGCCATGAGTTCAATTCCAGGTACCAATAAATAAGTAAATAAGAATTTTATTCAAAACACAGTCAACCAAGAATTTTTTCAAATGAACACAATGCATTTTACAGTGAAAAGGTTAAGTATATTTATGTACTTGGAACATGAAAAAATAAAATATTTCCACTGTGTGGTAAAAATTTTGAAAATTCAAATTGTGAATATTTGGGAAAGTTTTTAAAATGTTTTTTCCCAGGGCTGGGGAGATGGCTCAGTAGAATAAGTGCTTCCCTGGCAAGCTCAAGGACCTGAGTTCAATCCCCGGTTCCACAAAAATAAAT
>NW_004524718.1:2224701-2241845 GCF_000260255.1 Octodon degus
CTCCTCCTCCTCCTCCTCCTCCTCCTCCTTCTTTGTTTGTTGGCTTGTTTTGTATCAGGGATCTAACTCAAGACCTTGGACTTTTCAGATGGATGCTTGCACTGCTGAGCTGTCTCTCTAGCCCTTATCCCAGATTGGTAGCAGGAACTATCTATTTATTTCAAAAAATAGAAGATTCTTGAAGCACACAAACAATTTTGACAGAGATGAAAATACTTTATGTGGAAAGAAATTCCTTACCTTCAGTGTCATTTATTTAAAGAAAAACTACTAATAATGGAAAATTCCTTCTTATAATGAAAAAGTTTGATGAAGTTTTTCATGCTTTTTATGCTTTCTACATACTTTTTCTTTTGATCTAAAGAAAGAAATAAAAAATGGAACTTTTGGTTGTTGGATTACAAATCAACAACAGAGAAGTATGTTTTCATTCTGATTCTTGCAGAAAGCCATTAAGGAATGTGCTTTCAAAAAGACAGGCCTTTGGGGAAACACACATCGATGCTTCCTGCACCTGGTTTCATGAGAAGGACCTCAGGGTACTTTTTGCTATTTGCTCCTTCTTTCATTTCTTCTTTATTGCTTTGCCTTCAGGAAGTGGGAAAACAGTTCTCTGCTTATCTGGGTGGTTCAACCAAGGGGTTTTCTGTGATCCAGAGATGAAGGCTGGATTATAAAAGGAAAAACTTGCAATTGCTATAAATCGAAACTAAAAATCATTCACTAGAAATACTACTGAATTTGGCACTGAAGAAACTTGAGCTAATACTTAAGCGTGTGCTCCACTTCTCATACAATCACCTAGATTCCTTTAAGTCTTGGAGAAGCAAATTTATGATAATTAACATTTAAATTAAGTCTTAAGTTTTTATCTCGTTTTTATTGTAAGATGACTAGTTGAAGAATGACCTCAATATTTGTTCTTATATACATATGGACACTTGGACAAAATGAAATAGAATTCTCTATGTTGTAAAACATGCGAATACTCTACGTACTGAATCTAGGTAACAAAAAGCATATTCTAGCATTTAATATATTGATGTCTTTGATAAATATACTTTTGAGATATAAGCACATATAGAAACATCAATATCAACATTTCTATTTTAGTATTAGCTGTCACTTTTCTCCTTTCTTTCAGATAATGCTTAGAGGATTCCGAAGCAATCCTTGGCATTGGACATACTCAAAATCTCTTCAACCTTCACCTTTCTGGCTTATGGCCTTCCAGCTTTAACCCATTTGTGATCCTTTCAAATATTTTACATGATTGGCAATGGTTACATGAACATTTGGGAAGTGGTATTTGCACCATCTCATACTTTATTCACGATGGCACTTTAGGAAAAGAAGTTGGAAAAAGCTTCCAAAACATCGCTTTAAAAAATGAATCTGATTGTGAAGCTTCGGAGAAGTTTCCGAACATTGATTGTTCTCTTAGCGACCTTTTGTCTGGTGAGCATTGTCATTTCTGCCTATTTTCTTTACTCTGGCTACAAACAGGAAATGGCACTTATTGAAACCACTGCAGAAGCAGAATGTGCTGACATCAAAATTCTACCTTACCGGTCAATGGAGCTCAAAACGGTTAAGCCTCTTGATACATCTAAAACTGACCCTACCATCCTCCTCTTTGTGGAGAGCCAATATTCTCAACTTGGTCAAGACATCATAGCTATATTGGAGTCCAGTCAGTTTCAGTACCACATGGTCATTGCCCCAGGCAAGGGGGACATACCTCCTCTTACAGATAATGGCAAGGGGAAGTACACTTTAGTTATCTATGAAAATATTTTGAAGTATGTCAGCATGGACTCATGGAACCGAGAGCTTTTAGAAAAATACTGTGTGGAATACAGTGTTAGTATAATCGGTTTTCATAAAGCCAATGAGAACACTTTACCAAGTACACAATTAAGAGGATTTCCCTTAAACCTCTTCAATAATCTAGCTCTAAAGGACTGTTTTGTGAACCCTCAATCTCCTTTACTGCATATTACCAAAGCCCCCAAGGTTGAGAAAGGCCCTCTTCCTGGGGCAGACTGGACTATTTTCCAGTATAACCATTCAACCTACCAGCCTGTGCTTTTAACTGAACTACAGACAGAAAAATCCCTTTCATTCTTGTCCAGTAAAATACTTTACGCAACAGTGATCCAGGATTTGGGCCTTCATGATGGAATTCAGCGAGTTCTCTTTGGTAACAACTTGAACTTCTGGCTTCACAAGCTCATCTTCGTAGATGCCATCTCATTCTTGTCAAGGAAGAGACTGACACTGTCCTTGGACAGGTACATCCTCGTGGACATTGATGACATATTTGTGGGGAAGGAGGGAACCAGGATGAATGTCAAAGATGTGAAGGTAAGAACATTTGTTCTAAAATAGTGAGGGGTAATCGGTTTGAGATAAAACAAACATTTCTTTAAAATAAATTAAAACCATTACAGAACACCATTGTGTGTGCACACCCCCATCCCCCCACACACACAGACATAGACACGGGTATGATCAGATAGATACAAACAAGATTCCAAGCTTCAGAAGAACCTGAACTAAAACATCCCCAAAAGTATTAATTCTTACTCTCCTTGCAACTTATTAAACCTGTTCATCTTAGCTACATAGACTTAGTCTGCTGCCTTTGTATTTTAACACATGTTGCAGTTTATAGCTAGAGCTCTATTTTTTATCTTTTTCTTTGTTGCTTTTTCCCAGTTGTTGTTGTTGTTTGAAGTATTTCCCCTGCATTTGAAGTTTTTTGTGTTTAACTTGGTTTTTGTTCATGAACTTTGTGCCTATACCCCTGTCTTTGAGATTTCTACCTACTTTCTCTATCAGCAGATCTAATGTTTCTGATTTAATATTTACATCTTTGATCCATTTTGATGTGATTTAGTGCATGGTAATAGACATGGGTCTAGTTTTAGTCTTCAGCATATAGAGAGACATTTTCTCCAGCACTGTTTATTAGAAAGAGTATCTTTCTTCCGGTGAATATGTGTGGCCCCTTTGTCAAAGATAAGGTGGATGGGTGTATCTGTAGTTGTGTCTGCACCTAATCTACTTCACTAGGCTTCAGATTTTTTTTTTTTGCCAGTATCGTGCTGATTTCATTACAGTGGCTTTGTAATATTGTTTCAGTCCAGGGATTGTGCTGCATCTTGCCTTGCCTTTGTTGTGCAGGATTGCCTTTGCAATTCTAGGTCTCTTCTAGTACCAGATGAATTTTAGGACTTTTCTCTAGATGTGTGAGGATTCTTATCAAAAATATTTGCAAATAAATAGAGATCACCAATAGAGTGAAAAGAAAGTTCACATATTGGGAAAAATATAAGCCAGAGCTCTATTTTTGAACCAATTACCCTACTTGAACTGGGTTTACACATGATGTTTGAAATACAAAGTTAAAAGGTAGCCCAAAACTTTTGTGGAGCTTCAAACAAGTGAAACATTAGCTTGTAAGAGCTGTTCAAACATTAGCTTGTAAGAGCTGTTCATATACGAGTGAAGACAGAAACTAACAAATACAGTTTTAGAGGAACTTGGCTAAGAGACTATCATTCAATTTATTGTACCATTTTAAACAACTCAGCAGTGGTGCTGCCTTCCCTTGTAGCTGCACAACACCAACTGACTGTAAAACAGGTTCATCCTGACTGATCTTTCATAAAGAAAAAGCCAAATCTGAAGCTGTGTGGGATAAGACTCCTAAATGGTCCATGATTTTTGTGAGACTACAACACAAAGATCCCTTAAAGACCTTATATTGGAGGTTAACTTAGTACAACATAGAAATTGCCTTAACACACACATACACACACACACACACACACACACACACACACACACACCCCAAAAGGCAACATACATATACTAAATTAAAAAGAAAATCTAAAAATAATTTTCATTTTAAATCTCAGTTCAACATTGTCATATGGTTTTCCACTTGTACCTATCTTTTCCCACAAAGAATTAAAATCATTCTGTGTATAAAGAGTTTTAGTAACAAAAACAAATATAATAGGACAAAAGTTGGGATTATAAAGAAACCAAGATTTTTATGATTTTAGTTATCTTTGTTTTATCTTCTGGTATTAAAGTGTTTATCTTCCAAAAATGAAACCTGGATCATGGTTCAACATAATAGCTTTTTTGTCACCATCCTAAAACTTTATGACTATTGTAAGACAATACGATTAAAACAAGTGAGACAAATTCTTCCTAAAATTCTTTATAGTGCAAACAGACCAGAAAACTCTGTTTCTCATGGGACTATGAACAAAAACATAGCTTCACTATGATCCAAATATTCCATCTCAGAATGATTACAAAGAGAGTGAATGAACACAGGTAAATTCTGTCTAATTGTGTCTCTATTTTTCTTATTTCTTGCATTTTGTATTTCTTAAAATAAATTTAAATGCTATCTTTATTTTATTTATAAAGTCACAGATTTGAAAAGAAGTCATTTGTTTCAAGACGTTTCTAGAGTTCTTAATTCCCAAGATCAAAAAATTCAAGGACAGGATTTTAGGAGTCTATTTTCAGGAACCATATGAATCAAAAATGTATTTATATCTCTAAATGAAGTGAAGTTGACCACATAAAATTTAACTTTTCCACTTTTCTCAGTACAGAAAAGAATAGCTACTCTTAAGTCCTGATAAAGTATTCAGAGATCACTGCCAACTTCTAAGCTTTCAGAACTTTTGAACAAAACAATAGAATAATTTTTAGCAAAGGCTTCAGTGATGTTACATGTGGAAAGATAATTGAATAGAAAGATTATATTTAGATAGATAAAACAGGGCTGGGGAGATAGTTCAGTAGACTAAATGCTTGCCTGGCAAGCACAAGTGTCTAAGTTCAGTCCCCAGTTCTGCATAAATAAAAAAACAAAAAAGCCCAAAACTGATAGATAGACAGAGAGATGATAGATAGATAGATAGATAGATAGATAGATAGATAGATAGATATACAGATATACAGAGGTATAGACATATAGTTTTAATATATATTAATATAGATAGATATTGATAATATCTTTGTTTATATACACAGTATATGCACATATGCCAGTGGGCAAGCTATGAAAATTGTAACACAGTGAGGTGAAATCTCTAAATAGTTGGCCACTGCTGTTGCATACTATACTAAGTAATATACAGTATTCATGAGTGTGCATAACCATAGATTACTGTAACTGCCACTTTGAAAAAGCACTCTTTACAGTCTTTCAGATTGCTTATAGATCTACCTCAGAACTTGTCTCATATTTCTTTTAGTTTTTCAATTCACAATTAAAATTTATGTAAATTTGTCTTGAAACATACAATGGTTTGAAACACGTATATATTGTAGGATGACTAAATTTAATTAATTAAAGTATATATTACCTCAAGTTTATCTTTTTCAAATTTTTTTGAGAACACTTCAAATTCACTGCATTTATAATGTCCAAAAATGGAATGCATCTTGATGAAGGATAGTCACTCTGTGAAATAGTGGACATGATGAACTCATTCTTCCCATCTAAATAGGATTTTATATCTTTTGTGGACATATTCCGGTTCTAGACTGTGTATTATGCGTTTAAACCAGGGTTTTATTCTACTCTGTCCTCTTATGAATTAAAAATTTTGGGATGTCTCATAAAGTTGAGATGGCACAGTATTTGTTTTTGTACACCTGGATTATTTCACTCAAAATAATGTGTGCTAGATTTGTCCTTGCTGTTGAGAATCATAAAATTTCCTTATTTTTAAGGATAAATGGAATTCCTCTTTGTGGGAGGGGTGCATCTTTTTCTTCATTCATTCGTCCATTGATGGATACTTACTGTGATAACATTTCCTGGCTGTTGTGAATATTGCTGAAACAAACAAGATCGTGAATAAATCCATTCAACATGTTTATTTCATTTTATAGGTATAATTTAATCTCTATATATTAATATGTATCAAAAATGAAATTTGTGGATTGTCCAGTTTTTTTTTTATTTTTTGAAGCACTTTCATAAAAATTGTCTAATTTACCTTCCTTCCAACCACATGCAAGGGCTCCCTTTTTTCACTTCCTCAGAAGTATGTTATCTTTCATTTTTAAAAAAATGACAATCTAAAAAGTGATAGATCTTATTACTGTGTTGATGTATATTTTTCTAGCAATTAGAATATCCCTTGACAAATTATTTCAGCTATTTTTAAAAATAATTTTATTGAGAACCAAATAGCAATGAGACAGTTTCAAAACCAATTAGGAGAGTTTCAATAATTACTACATTGCATATTGTTATCTTCTTAGTGGTTATTCACAGTTCAAGATGCAGACATGATATCCTGTCCAAACACTATTAGTACAAATCTTTCTTCTCATTGAGTTAAGAGAAGGTAACTGTATGTCTATCCTAACTATTTTGTATATACAGATACAAAACTGTCATTCATTTGTATCCCCTTTTTTTGTTTAGTTTTGTCAGAGAAGGGTACTCCATTGTCATTTAAATATTGTAGGTGCATGAATTCAGCAAAATATTCCAATATAGTCCAGTAGTCCATAACAGTAGTGGGTCATCCACAGGACTGGCAATGTCAGAAGTTGTTGACCTGAGCCCTTTACAGCCCAGCATACCAACATGGCTTCACCTCTTATACCCCATTTTTTTACCTGTATGCTGGATGGTTAAGACCAAGATAAAACAAGACCTATAAAGTTACATTTCTTGTTATACAGGTCTTGCTTTATCTTGGTCTTAACCATCCAGCAGAAAAGTATAAAAATGAGGTAAAGTAAAGCCATATTAATATGCTGAGCTGTGAAAGGCTCAAGTCAACAACTTCTGTGGATAACACACTACTATTGTGGACTGCTGGACTGTGTTGGATTGTTTTGCTGAATTCACACACCTATAGTATTTACTTGCCAATGTAATACTGGTTTTTGACAGGACTAAACAAAGGTGATACAAAGGAAGGACCATTTTGTATCTGTATATGCAGAATAGTTAGGATAAATATATAGCTACTTTTGCTTAATTCAATGAGAAGACAGATTTGTACTAATAGTGTTTGGACAGGATATTCTCTCTGCATCTTATACTTTAGGTAACCACTAGGAAGATAATGTCCAATGTATTAATTATTGAAACTGTCCTATTAATCAGTTTTGAAACTGTCTCATTGATATTTGTTTCTCAATAAAACAAAATTTTTAAAAAATATATGCATATATAACAAGAAATATAACTTTTGTATCTGATAAGGTTAAGTCTATCTTTTAAGCTTTATACTAAAGATATAAAGAATTTACAATCCACAGAATATTAGATGGTTCTGAATTTGCCTATGTACTCCCTTTCACCAATGTGGTTTATACTTTATATGTTTTATTGTTTAAAATTAGAAATTTTTTTCAGCTGAAAGAACTCTCTTTAGTATTTCTTTTAATATGGATTTGAAAATCAGTTTAAAAATATAGATACAATGGTGATGAAATCTCTAGGCTTTTACTTACCTGAAAAATTTATTAACCTTCTTAATGTTTTGAGAAAAACTTTGCGGAGTATAGAATGCTTGGTTGACAAACTTTCTTTGTTCTCTTCAGCACATAATAAACATTTGTTTACTCTTCTCTGATCTGTAAGTTGCTACTAGAAAGTCTACTGATAGCCTTATTAGAATGTATTTATGTGTAATATGTTTTTGATTGATTTCAGAAATAGCATTTCTTTTTTGAATATTTGACTTTTTGTTGTAATACGCCCTGGTACTAGTTTGTTTGGGTTGAATTTTTATTTATTTATTTATTTATTTATTTTTTAGGAACCAGGGATTGAACTCAGGCCCTTGCGCTTGCTAGGGAAGTGCTTATTCCACTGAGCCATCTCCTTGGCTCCTGGATTGAATTCTGTTGGTTGCTACAATCTTCCTTTATTTGAACATTTATGTATTATTTTAGATTTTCAAAATGTTTTTTCTAGTTTTACCTTAAATAATTTTCTGGTCCTTTTTGTCTTTCTTTTAATTCTATAAGACAATTTTTGTTTTCTGATAGTTTGACTTATGAGATATTTATTGTAGTATGGTCTAAGCTCCCACCCATACAATCATTGCTCTAACTTTCAGTAGAGTATTCAGTAAATTGTGAGAGCTCAACAATTTATTATAAAAGTGGTTTTTTATTAAGTGACTTTATTTATAATCCAATGTAAATATCCTAATATTTAAGCTAGGCTGGCTTAGCTGTGATGCTTGGTAGGCTAGATATATTGAAATAATTTTGGACTATAATATTTCTACCCCACAGTGGATTATTAGAATATCACCCCATTGTAATTTAATGGGCATTTGTACTCAAATATTTCTCTCAGAAGTATTAACTAATTTGATTGAAACTGGTGTTATCGACCTCTTAGATTACTTATCAGTCAATAGAAAATATTTTTCAAGAATAAAAATTCTTGTCCTCATCTCTTGCATTGAAGTTTTTGTTTTTGTTTTTGGATCAATATTATTTAGTTAGGAAGAATTTTATTTGTAGAAAAGCTCTAGACAGTCTCATGATCTTTGTACTTATATTGAAGTTCTTGTAGTACTTTAAGTCAAACACTAGTAGAAGAGTTTAAATCCTTTCTTCCCTAAACTCTACAGTAATTTTTAAGAGTATTGGATTCCTATTGATAGTTTTATGTTTTACTGAAACAGAGAATAGAGAAAGTCCTTTTCTTAGAGCAAATGGTGAAGCAGTAGTATCATTGGTGACAATTTTTGGTCATAATGTAATTGAACTCTTTCTGCAAAACCTCTCTTGACTAAGCTGAAATAACAGGGAGCATTACAATAGAGACACAGCCTGATCTAAACACCATTTCTAACATTACACACACACACACACACACACACACACACACACACTACACATTAATGTATTTTTATTTGAGCCACATTTTCTACTTTCAGATTATAATGCTAGACCATAGAATTTTGATGCTATGAACAATTTATCTCAAAATAAATGAGCTGCACGTTTTAAGTATAGGACAAAAGTAGAAAACAATTTATGCTATAAACTTGGACCCCCACCCTCCCATAAATAAGGGACTAGAATGCTAATTATTTTAATTTCAGTCAAATGTGTTCCTAATGTTTTTGGGTTTTGGTTGGTATTAAGACCTCATCTAAGAGCCAGGGAGATAGCTCAGTAGAATAAGTGCTTGCCTGGCAAGTGCTAGGGCCTGAGTTCAATCCCCAGTTCCACAAAAAAAAAAAAAAAAAAAAAAAAAAAAGACCTTATGTAGATGTAAACACTGTAGAAATAGAGTGACTTGAATGTTCACATATTTATTTCACTATATATTTCCTGGATTAAAAATCATGTTTTCAGAGGTACAATGGAAGAAAATAATAAACTGTAAATTTGATGAATAAAACAGATATATTAAGACAACTTAAAGAAATCAACTAGCAGAGGATCTTTAAATACAAAGTAATGGATTTTGGTCAAAAGAAACCAGCAGTTTGGAAGCTTTTCCTTCTTTATGAAGTAGGTAGTAACATGATAAGGTTATTTGAAAAAGTTATGTGATTAGTAATTATGAAATGTAGGATGGAAAAGGAAGGAATGATATGTGGTACATGAAATCCAAAGTTGTTACAGAGCAAACAGTTTAGATTTAGCAATGTAGAGGAATCTAAGCTGAAGGGCTGGTGGGGGTCACTGACCCAGCCTTGCAGCCGAGCAAGCTTTTCTTGATGTTCTCTTCACAGACTCTAGTCAGGCAACCTAGCATGAAGTCAGTCAGGAGAGGGTAAGAAGGAGACAGTGGCCAGGGTTGGCTTTAGTCAGCACTGAGCAGGAAGGCGCCTGTTCCCTGGGCTCAGGCTTGTGATCAGTGCCTCCTCCCTGAGAAGCAGCACAAAAAACAGGGAACAACTTTATACAAAGAGTAGAATTTGACAACGCATGACGACATAGATTGCAGTATAGAGCACATAGCAAGAAATCTAGGTCCAGGTTAGTGACAAGAACCCTAAATGAGAAAGACATTGGTGAGACTGACAGGTAACCGTATCCCTGACATCTCAATCTAGGACACTTTAGGGCTCCATGGTCAGGAAGGAAGGATTGCACTTAGAACCTATTTTAACTATTGTGTGTGTGTGTGTGTGTGTGTGTGTGTGTGTGTGTGTGTTTCTCTTCCTTCTTTCCTCCTCTCCCCCTTTCCCAGTTTTTTTTCCTTATGAACAACTTCTTCTCATTTCCCAATATCTACTGTACACTTTGGTTCTTATTTACTGTTTCAGCTTCTTATATGTAGGGAAACAATGTGTCTACACATGTGAGTCTGATTTCCTTCATTCATGAGTATGGCCTCAAGTTGTACCCATTTCCCTATAAAAGCCTCAAGTTTATTCTTCTTTATGGCTGAGTAGTGTGTCATTGTACAAAAATACCACATATTTTTATCTAAACTTGGATGATAGGCATTTGCCTTATTTCCAAAATTTAATTATTACAAATTATGCTGGTAGAAACATGGATGCCCATATATTGCTATGGTATGATCTTTTAATTCTTCTGTGGAGATACTCAGGAGGAGAATACCTTAGTCAAATGAGACCATGAATTCTAGCTTTTTGAGGAATCTCCACACTGATTTCCAGAGTGGTTGTACCAGTCTACCCTCCTATCAACACTGTAAAAGCATTGTTTTTTTCCCACAACCCCTCCAACATTTGTATTTGTTGATATCTTCATGATAACCATTCTTTCCGGGATGAGAAGGAATCTCAGTGTTGTTTTAATTTATATCTCTTGAATGACTAATGATTGTGAGCATTTTTTCATAGATTAATTTGCTATTCATATAATCTTCATCTGAGAAATATGTATCCATCTCAGATGGCCATTTTGGATTGGCTCTTTGAATTGGAGGTGTGTGATTTTTTTTTCTCAACTCTATACACACAAACTCAAAATTATGTGTCTTGAGTGTCTAAAATTTTCTTGTAGTATATAATAAAAAATAATGTATTCACAATTTGAGTACTGACTCCTGCATTACTTAGTTATTAGTTAACTTTGAACATGTTTATTAACCTCTTCTACCTCATTATTTAAATGCAATTTCCAATACAAAACAACCCATTTAGTAATATTTCATTGGTCACTGAATGCAGTAAGGGTGGAGCAGCACCTGACCAGTAAGATAGCCTTCTTCTTAGCTCAGTGGTAACCAGGACAAAAGGGAGATGGTGAGAGTTCATGCAGAAGTGGAGTTGACAAGACTCAGACATATTCTATGGAAGATCAGAGAAGAGGTATGTAGCTGCTTGAATCATCATTGGGTTTTTGCCTGCATTTGTCAATAGGTACAAAACTTGATAGATGAGAAAGTACTAGAAAGATGAATGTCCTATTTAAAACATGAAGATATTAATAGTTCAACAATGATATTATGATGACTTTTGAGGATGAAAATCTAGATTTTTTGATACTTTCAAGATTGGAGTGTGTACTTACAAATTATCAATTTTAAAACTTGCAATCTTAGTAGCAAGCACTAAGTGGGAATGAATGTAACAAGAGGGAAAATAAATGAAATGAAATATTTGAGGTATCCTAGACTAAACCCATGTGTGAAAAGCTGGTTCCCTTGAATAAAATTGTTTCATGCATAGATGTTAACTATTCTGGCAACCTAGTGTAAGTCTCTAAATGGTTATAAGGAAGAAAGTGTGAAAAGTTCAGTGTTCTAGAAGTCCTTAGAGAAAAACAAAATGTCTGGCTGAGAACAAAACAGTGCTTGAAACAGAGAAGAAATATTCATCCATCTGGAATTTGGCACTTTGAACTGTATTTCCTTTTTTGTTATGGCCCACTGAATAAAAATTTCAAAATTATTCCCTCCCAAACTCACTTGGAATTAACCAAATGGTACTATGCCGTAAACACTCCCGAAATTTAGAGTTGTATAAAGGTTAATTAAATATCCAGAGAAAAGGAAGCTATGACCACGTTTATAATGATTGTGTCCATAAACTATGATCAACTAAAAGAGTTTTCATTTTCAAGTATTTATTTTCTTTATGACAGTACTCACTTTGAACATATTTATTTGTGTTTGAAACAAGGCTATCAAATGCATGATTTCATATAAATCTCTTTCCTGAGAATTAATATTACTCTTAGAAAGATATATACCTATATCATGAAACACACACACACACACAAATATGTTATTTACATATACATAAAGAATTTTTTCTTTCTGTGCTATGGATCAAATCTAAGACCTTACACATATAAAGTACACACTTGACCTACTGAACTACAGCTAGAGTTCTAAAAAATGTATTTCAAAATGCAGCCTGTGACTATGTGAGGTTTTAGTACATAGAATGTTTAATATTTTATACAAATTAGGTTTAACTTAAAGTTGGAGCATTCTCTGAATTCATTTGCATATTAAGCAGGCTGGTGAGTAATAGATCTACCACCATTATTGTTCACTTTGGTTAGTTTGTAATAAAGATAATTACTAAGCAGAAGCACAGGGAAGAACCTGAGTAAAGTCCATGAGATTTCCTTTTATTCCTCAAGTTATAGTAATTGTTACCATGGGAAAGAGAAAATATTACAAGGTATTTTGGTAAAAGCAACCAAGCTGACAAAATCTCTGCAAAGTAAAAGAAGTAACCCATTATTAGAGAACTTAAACTTTGTGGCTACTGCCTTAAAAGTTCTGGGAACATGTTTTCAATTAATTCTGTCATCTTTATGATGGAACAGATTAATTGGCCCAAATTATGAGCCTTTTCCGCTAAGGCCATTATGTTAGGGTTAGGATGCATCATCAATATTCTGCAATGTGGTTTCATATCTAAGGAATAACTAAACAATGAAATGAAAAAATATGCTCTTTTTATATTTCTTGGAGAAATAAAAATATTTACACTGTCATGGGGCATATCAACCTGATTCTACAGTTTGAGGGAACAAGAATGCATTACTATAATTATCTTTGAAAAGACAGCATAAGCCAACCAGAGCAGTCAGAGACAGTGCGTTTTGCTTTCACTGAACTCATCGTTGGGTGTATCTACTCTGCCAGTCCGCCATCAGCGTGCCGCTGCAGCTGGTGACTTCTGCCATCACTTTCCCCCTAAAATAAATTACATTAATTTCTCTGATGTGTTTCTTTGTTATAATTTTAAACATTTTTATATTTCAAAGAGTATAAAAGTATTTTAGAGCTTAATGGATAATAATAATCATTTTACACACTACTGAATTTATTGATTTATTTGTTTCTTTTTAGACACCATCAAAGGTGGCATAGAAAATAGTACTACCATTATTGCAATTCCATATCATCCTTTCCACTGGAAAGGGTGCAAGTGCCGTTAAATTTGAATGTGTTTTTGTTTATACTGATATTGCGTGTTAATGTATTTCTAAACAATAAGTTGCTCCAATTTGGGGGCTTTTTATTTAAATTTATGTAGATTCTTACCATACCAATGATCTGCACATTGTTTACCCCTTATTGGAGATAATGCACATTGTTTAAGCTTTAATTCAATAGCTTATTTCTTTTTATTTTATTTTAAAGAGCAAAAACAAAACAAATAGTAAAAACAAAGACATAAACAGTATAGTTTCTCAGAAACTGAATGATTTCCTTTTTAAAAATTCTTTTTATGGTGTCTAATTTCTATTTCAATGTTGACTATTATCTTTATACATTATTTCATTCTACAAGTCTTGTTTCATTTCTGTGTTGTTTTCCTGTCTTATTAAAATGTGCAATGATATTGAATCCTACCTTTTCTTCTAGTATAAGCATTTACAGTAAAATATTATGACTATGATTTTAGCTAAGTACACATTTTTAAAGAAGTGTAGCTATTATCCTTCAGTGATGAGCACTAATTTTTCTTGTAATTTCTTTGGATATTTTAATCAATTATTAATCTGTTAAAATTTGCTAATGTATGAAATGTTTTTATTATCCTTTAAAATTAATGTGTAATGCAACATTATATCCATATCCAATGCTTATTAAATTATTGAGAGTTTTTGTATAGCTCATTACAACATTTGTTTGAAAAATCTCTTTTTTAGTATTAATGTGCTATGTTTAATTACATATCAATTTTATATATTTATGTATTGTATTTTAGGATAGGGTCTACAGGGTCTACAGAGTCTCACTGTGTAGATCAGACTCATAGTGTTCCTCCTGTTTACAGCCTCCCAAGTGCTGGGGTTACAGGCACGCGCCACCATGCCCAGTCTCAATCACCCTCTCAACGTGCCCCGGGGGCGGGGCCAGCATGGCAGGCCAGGGAAATTGAACCACTGGCCCCTGCACTTGCTTGCAGGCACTTTAATCTGCTGAGCTATTTGACCAGCCCTAAACAGCCCAATTATTGATTTCCTCATGCTTACTTTCAAATTGTCAATTTCTAACTGTTCAATATGATATTTCACAATAAGACACCTTATACAACATCACATGGACTATTATTTTCTCTAATGCTATTATTTCTCATATTATTATTTTCTTTCAATTTACTGTTATATATTTGAATAGTAAGCATCAGTTTAGAAGATTCAGATATCTAATATCATCCCTACATAAGATGTGTATTACTAAAATCTTTTATATTCTTTCTAATTTTTTGGTGTTGGTTTGTCAATTTTCATTTAATATGCACCAAAAACCATACAGACTACAGATCATTTAAGAAAAAGTGCAAGAAAAGAGCAAAACAGGCCTAAGAGAGAAGTCACGGGAGCTACCACTAAAAGTGCTGTAGTAGTGGAGCCACAGAGAGCTCCCAATTTGCCAGATTGCTTCCACAGGAAACCACAAGAATTAATGTTGGCCCTTCTGGATTTGTCTTGGTTCCAGTGCTTTGTATCCTGCTGTTTGTCTCTTTTGGAATGGCAATGTTTTTCTTGTACCATTGAATGTTAGAAGTGTTTAACTTTTCATTTGTACAGTAGCTCACAGCTAAGAGTTTGCCTTAGATCTCAAAGGAGACTTTGGGACTTTGACTTTTCAGCAATGCTGAAACTCTTAGGACTTTGGCAACTCATAGAGATGGACTAAAATGCCTTTACATAAAGGATTGTACATAAGTCTTTGGGGGCCAGGGTTGCAATGTTATGGTTTCTCTCTAGTTGTCCCCTGAAAGCCTCATATAGCCTTTGGGACAGCTTCTAGAGTGTGTGATTAATTCAAGATCCAATTATGGGATTATGGGTGTGAGTAGCACCCAAGATGGGTATAGTGGTCATGCCCATAATCCCAGTATTGCATCCCGAATTAATCACAAACTCTAGAACATGCCCCAAGGACTGCATGTGGCCTTAAGGGAACGATTAATCACAAATCATGACAGAAATCATGGTATCTAACTTAATTTCTTTAGTAAGTTCATGCAACAAAGTTTGAAAATATTCACCATGTGGTGTTTTTCTCATTTAAAAAAATATACAAATCCTTTATTCATTGGCAAGATACTACAATCTAACACATAGGTTCTTATTTGCTTGTATCTTATCATGATGTGGGAATGTACTTACCTTGTTAGGAACCATTCAATGTAACTGCAAATGTATGAAATCAAATGCTGTAATAAATCATAGCACATATTTTTAAAATTATAAAAAAATGCTCTACTTATTTAAATGTCAAAATACAAAACCAAAAATAGTTGAAGCTTGTATACCAGAGTTAAATTAGTATAGGTATTTATTTAATATTTACTAATGTTAGAAATATTTTTTGAAATAAAAATATGTTAGTATAGTTCAACCTTATAATTATAACAAAAGTGTTTTAATAAAAGAAAAATTGATTAGACAGAAAACATATACAAAAATGCTGAATTTATATTTTAATAAAAGTTTTAGAACTATGAATGTAAACTATGAATCTAAATCTTGGAATTTGTTAAGATATAGTAATAAAAAGACCACATGCATTTTATAAAGCACCTTTTCATTTGAAAACCAAGTGTATGTATTACCAGTGAAATATAATGCAAGTGTTTTTTTATTTTCTTGAAAATAGCTGTTAAAAGTGAGATTATAAAAAAGATATTTGATGTTCACATTGTGTTATGAGATTCACTATACATATACCCTGCATCTTTTTTTCTGTTTAAATAAAGTTAGTATGAACAAAACATCAAATATGTGTGAATTAAAAATAAGTAACAGCTTTTCTTTCTAAAGAATTTCTGTACCCACAAAAGTTACAAATATGTCAAATCTCTTTCTTTCCTTGAGAAAATCAACATCTTTACTAAAATTCTATTTTTTAGTATTAATATGCAATGTTTAATTATTTATCAATTTTTGAAAGGAACTGAACTCAAAAGTATCAGCCCAATAATTGGTTTTTCTATGCTCATTTTCAATTTGTTGTTTTCTAAGTGTTCAATGTGATATTGCACTACAAGCTGCTATGCACATCATGTACTATTATTCTCTCAAGATTTGAGTCTATAAGAATACCATAAATGTGGATTGATACACCTTTGGAGCTATTTCACAATATTCTTAACAAAGAAATGTCAAAAAAAACCCTTCCTTCAGTGTAGCCAATTATAAATTTTGTAAAAATACCACTTTAAATGGGTTTAAAGGAGCTAACATTATTTTTATGTAGTATTTTGCCTAATCTGTTAAATGTTTTCAGGAATCCTTGTTCTCATGAATGCCATCTAGGACCAACACCGGAGGAAAGTTGGGCAGTCTCCACTCATTGGTTTTAGCATGATTTCCATCACAGGCGATCAGCTACGATCTGAAAATATTAAATGAAAAACCCCAGAAATAAACAATTTGCAAATTTAAATTACACAATGTTCTGAGTAGCAGGTGAGATCTCATGCTGTCCTCTCTATTTCTTCCAGATCTGAAATATCACTTTGCCCCTCAGTTCACACAAGAAAATCATGATTTATTTTAATTTCTGTCAGACCTCAAAATGCAAAAGCTGCAGCCACCAGGCGTGATCAGTACTTACTTGTAGGGTTCACTGCTATCCTCAGTGCGTAGCACGCGCTGAGCATGTTGGATCAGACACCCTGTGGGTAAAGGAAAAGCCCTGGAGACAGAGA
>NW_004524718.1:2250832-2256403 GCF_000260255.1 Octodon degus
GATAATGTGCATGGGATAATTTCTGTTTTCTTGCATATACTTAAGCATGATCTATGGACCAGTATGTGGTCTATTTTAGAAAATGACCCAAGTGCAGCTGAGAAAAATGTGTATTCAGCTGTGCTTGGGTGGGACACTCTGTATATGTCCACCAAGTCCTTTTGTGTCAAGCTCTGGTTCAGTTCTGTTATTTCTTTGCTCAGTTTTTGTCTGGTTGATCTATCTTTTAGAGATAAGGGGGTGTTAAGGTCTCCTGTTAAAATTGTGGTATTGGATATTAGATTTTTTATGTCCATTAAGATTTGCTTAATATACTTGGGTGCATACATATTTATGAGCGTTACCTCATCCTCTTTAATTTTTCCCCTAACCAGTGTATACTGGCCTTGTTTATTTTGCTTGATCATCGTTGGTTTGAAGTTGAGACTGTCAGAATAGGATTGCTACCCCTGCTTTTTTCTGAGGAGCTGGGTCATGTAGTATTGTGTTCCATCCTTTGACTTTCAGCCTATGAATGTCTTTATGAGTTAAATGTGCTTCTTGTACACAGCATATTGTTGGATTTTGTTTCCTAATTCACTGTTCCAGTCTATTTCTCTTAATTGGTGAACTGAGTCCATTGACACTGATAGTTAGAATTGAGATGTATTGACTTATGTTTGACAGGTTATTTACCTGTTGCCGTTTACTCCTTTTTCTCCTGTGTTTAATCACTTGCCGTATTTAGTCGGTTGCTTCTGATCTCATTCATGGAGTTCTGATCATAATGGTCCCACTCTAGAACATCTTTCAGTAGCCTGTGTAGGGTTGGCTTTGTCATCACGAAATTCTTTAACTGCTCTTTGTCATGAAAGTATTTCTCTTCTCCATCAAACTTGAAAGAGAGTTTTGCAGGGTATAGTAGTGTGGGCTGGAATTTGTTTTCATAAAGGACCTGAAGTACTCTGCTCCATGTTCTTCTTGCCTCCATGGTTTGTGTAAAGAACTCGGCCATAATTCTGATGGGTTTTCCTTTGAATGTGATCTGCTTCTTTTCTATAGCATCTTTCAGTATATTATTCTTGTGCTGAATTTCTGGGATCTTCACTATTATATGTCTCAGTGTGTTTTTCATTGGATTGAGGTTACTTGGCATTCTGTATGCTTCAGTTACCTGAATGTCAGATTGTTTCCTCATATTTGGGAAGTTTTCTGCTATTACTCTGCCCATATTTTTTTAATGTCATTTGTATTGACTCCTTCTTTCTCATTGATGCCTATTAGTCTCATATTGTTCATCTTTGCATCATCTTGCAGGTGACAGATTATTCTTTCCTGCATCCTTGTTGTTTTTTAGAGCTCCTTTCTTACCTTTTCACTAGCTGCACCAGCATGTTCAAGATCTGAAACTCTGTCTTCTCTTTTACTTTAACGGTTTTTTCAAGCTTGAGATTGACATTTAAATTTCCTCTATATCTCTTTGACTCTGCTTCATGTGATCTGTTTCTTTTCTGTATTGCTCATTGAAGGAATCCATCGTTTTTCTAAACTCCTCCATTTTTTTTTACCAATGTCTTCTTTAGAGGCAGTTATAAATTCTTTTACTGCAGTGTTTTTTTCAGATTGGGTTTCCTCCCTATGTTTCTGTAGTTTCTTCTTTCCTTCAGATGCTATGAGTTCTGACAATTCTTTTTTTATTTCGGAAAAGAATTGTGTTCTGAGTTCCTCTATAACTTCCTGCTGTTGCTTATTTACTATCGACACTATTAATTCATGCATTTGAGCCGAGCTAGTGTCCTCTGCACTTGTTCTGGGTGGGCATTGGGTTTCCTCCATATGTTTCTGCATTTCATTCCTTACTGCAAATGTTATTAATTCAGGAATTTCTTTTTTTATTTCCAATCTGAGTTCCACTATACCTTTCTGCAGCTGTTTCTTTATTTCAGAATCTGTTGATTCATTGCTTTCAGCTGTGTGATTCCCAATTTGTTCTGTGTTAGTGTTCTCTGCACTTGTTATGGGTGGGCTTCGGTTCTGAGGTTGCATTTTGTTCCTTCTCATCATTTTGTGTAGCACTGTCTTCTGAACTTTGTTGTTGATCTTCATTGTAGTTATAACCTTAGCACATACTGAAGTTCAGGTGCAGATCTGCACAGTTTGGATTTATCCAGCTGTGCCTGGCTTGGGTCTGCCTGCTGTGCTCAGCTCCTTCCTGCTGCTGCCCTTGAGGGTGAACCTGTTGTGCCCCTTTGGCAAGATTTTCTGATCCTGGACTAGCTGGGTGGTTCTATCCTCTATACTCTCTGCAGGGATTGCAGCTGTAGGGTTACACTCCAGGCCTGTATGCAATGCCTGAACTGAGTCTGGAGAGGACAAGGTGGAGTAGTGGGTTAGGCAGCTCTCCCACACACTCACCGGGTCTGGGCTAGTAGTGAGTCTGGGGTTCCCAGAAAGCAGCAGATATTCCTACTCAGCGGGCAGTGTGGAGGAGGTGCTGCGGAGTGTTGTAGGGCATCCCAAGGGGGTGGAAGAGGGTCTCACCCACGCTGCGCCTGGGCTGGGACCAGTTATAGGTCCTGCAGGCACAGGGTAGCTGGAAGCTCTCCCACACACTCACCAGGCCTGGGTTAGGACTGGGTCTGGGGGTTCCGGAAAGTGGCAGAAATTCCTACTTGGTGGGTGACATGGGGAAGGTGCTGTGGAGTGATAAGGGGGTGTCCCAAGGGGTTGTAAGGGGCTCTCACCCATGCTGCGCCTGGGCTGGCACCAGTAGTAGGTCCCTCTGGCACAGTGTAGCTGGAAGCTCTCTCACACACTCACCGGGCCTGGGCTAGGACTCTGGAATGAAATATTTTTTTAAATTCCTTTTCCTTAGTCTGCTTTCTAATTCTACAGTTTGCTTGCTGTGCCTATATTTTTAAAATGACCAATAAATGAATTAGTAGAAGCGCTTGTATTAAACATAAATTATAAAAATAATGTTGTAGTAACTGTTTTAATTTCTTGGAAGTAGATTCTTGTTAGTATTTTAAATCTTCATGCATTCAGTGTCTTTAAATCCCAACTTGATTTCTTTTCTGATGTTGCATAATGCTTTCATTTTTATTAGCACTCCTTCATGGTACATGCTGGTGGCCTTCATCCTGGGGATTGATACCTGCACATAACACATCTGAATTCTTTTTACTTCCCCTTCCTCTCTTTTCACTTCACCTCTTTGTTCCTTTTCCCATTTGCAAAAGTTCTATTATCTTGCTTCCCAGTTTCCCATTGAATATTCAATGGTGCTAAAACAATAAATTTTCAGAAAAAAATGATATTCTAAATGACTCCTATATGTTAAGAATTTTAGTCTTATTAAATACTTGTCCTAACACAATACACTCAACTTATATATGTGTGATGAAAGAAATACCACCGTTCAGATATTTGTCCAGGCATAAAAGACTAAATAGCATTTACAAAAGTCTAAGATACATATTTGCCTGTTGTAGCTGCATGTTTTATTTGCATAGACCTACTATGGGAGACTGAACAATAACTTTGGTATTACATGTACTGTTTCTCAGCACATATTATAATGTTAGGCTTTATTTTGCATTAAATGAGGAATTATTAAATGTTTTGTTGTTGCTTTTTTTATTTATTTCCTAAGCAGAAAATTGGCCAACATCATTCCTTAGAAAAATATCAGCATGGGTTATATGAGAGGAACTGAGACAGATTTGTCCTTAGAGATGTGATTCAGGGAGTTGTTGCAGGCAATCACATAGCCAGTAATAATGACCTGAAGTACCTCCTGTGTCTGTGAGGCCAGGCAGGAGAGGTGGATCCAGAGGGCAGTCCATAACTGAAAAGTTTCAGGACTTGCTTATTACTTAGATGAAGGATAGAAGTGGTCAGAAGAGAGAAATATTTTGAAATGGTTGTAGAATTTTTAACTCAGGTTACACAGAGGTTGTTGTTGACACTAAGAGAGACATGTAAAAATGTCATGTATTTGGGGAGCTTCATAGATGAGCATTGGAGCAATAAGCAGCAGGTACAAGTAAATGTATCACTGCTGAAAATATAACTGGGCATGAGGTAACATTAACAAAGACCGATTATAGCTGACCATTCAAAAAATGTCCAGAGACAGAAGAAAAAATGAATGGCATGCAAACTCCAGTGGGGAAAGAGGTTAGTAAAGAAGGATTTTGAAATGTTTATAGGGAAGGGTTAAAAACCAAAGATTATTTGCTTTTTTTAATCTCCTATCCATTTTAGTTAGAAAAAAAGATAAAATAACAATGAAACAGTTTCAAAACAGATTAGTAGGATAGTTACAATAATTAATACATTGCATATTGTTATCTTCATAGTAGTTATTCAGAGGAAAATATGTAGACATGATATCTTGTCTAAACAATATTAGTACAAACCTTTCTTCTCATTGAACTAAGAGAAAGTAGCTATGTCTATCCTAACTATCTTGTATATACATCTATATTTTCTTTCACTACAAAATGGTCCTGTATTTATAACCACCTTTTTTCTTTTGATTTGTCAGAGATGGGTGTTCCACTGCAGTTAGAAAAGCTGTATTTGGAGAAGTCTTCAAAGGACCTTTCATACTTGAAGGCAGTCTAAAGATTGTAGGTACTTGAATTCAGCAAAATAGCCCAATACAGTCCAATAGTCCATAATAGTAGTGGGTTATCAGCAAAACTGGCAACTGTCAGAAGTTGTTCACTTGAGCCTCTTATGGCTCAGCATATTAATATGGCATTACTTAATATGCCTACTGGTTATACTTTCCTGCTGGATGATTAAGACAAAGTTAAAGCAAGACTTATATAACTAAAAATGTAACCTTTTGATCTGACACAGTCAGTCAAATCTCCTCAGGATTAACACTGAAACCATCCATGTACAGCACCTTGTAGATCTTTTGTCAGTGTCAGCCATGTAGATGAGTCATGGCCATTGCTTGACCAATTTGCTCTGTGTGAAAGCCTGAGAATTTTTTTTCTCTAGGTAGTTCTCCTTAGACACACTCTATTTTAAAAAGTGTATTTCCATTTTCCATTGAATTTATATTAGTTCTTCCTTGTCTTTTACACACACACACACACACACACACACATGCATATATGAAAAAATATGTACACAACCTGACATCAGATTGATACTGTTTTGTGGAACTCTTCAATGACCTGTTAAATGGGTTTGTGTAATATAATTATATTTTACATAGTCCTGCATATCTACCATTTTGAGAGCTCTTTATTCTTCATCCAGGACCATACAGGAATTTTCTTGCCTTCTGGATTACGGTCTTTGTTATATTGTATATGCTACGTCTGGAGGTACTAGAATATTTTGAGTTTGTATAACTGGAAAATATTTTACTGTTAGTTTTCAAGGGTATGTTTGCTAAGTATAAAATTCAATGAGGACAGATGTTTTTTGTTTTCAGTCCTTTAAATAAGTCGTTTCTGGGGCCAGGGAGATGGCTCAATAGAATAAGTACTTCCCTAGCAAGCACAAGGGCCTGAGTTCAATCCCTGGTTCCACCAAATAAATAAATAAACAAATAAATAAATAAAT
>NW_004524718.1:2256503-2262639 GCF_000260255.1 Octodon degus
CTGAGCATGTTGGATCAGACACCCTGTGGGTAAAGGAAAAGCCCTGGAGACAGAGAGAGAGAGAGAGAGAGAGAGAGAGAGAGAGAGAGAGAGAGACAAAGAGACAGAGACAGAGACAGAGACAGAGACAGGCAGAGACAGAGAGAGAGGAGAGAAGAGAGTGTGTGTGTATAATTGTGCATGTGAAATACAGACTCTTAAACTAATACAGTTCCCCAAAACCGTATCTATCACATGAACCCTTTTCATTTGTTTCCTGTTTTTGCCTGCATTTAAACATTCACAGATAAAATACTAAACTACAACCATTTTTAATTATAAAAATTTTTGTATTTGAATAATTTTATAGAGATTTTATTTATGTAATTCACATTTATTTTAAATTCAAAAGTAAACTTTAACTTTTTTTGGGGGGGGGCGGGAACCAGGGATTGAACTCAGGCCCTTGCACTTGCCAGGGAAGCGCTTATTCCACTGAGCCATCTCCCCGGCCCCAAAAGTAGAATTTAAATTCCTCATAGATTATCAGTTCATTAAGCTACGATTATATTTGGTGATGCTTAAAAGTGACTGAATACTTGACTGCTTGAAATACAAAGAAATTTTCTGTTTTCACATTGGAAAAAAAATGAGGTGTAATGATTTACACTAAATACAGTAAATTGTTCTGTCTTTAATAAGGATCCTTTTTCCAATTTCAAATGCAAGAAAGTCCCTACTTAGAGTTGTTTCTCTTAAATTCAACAAACCTTTTCCCTTCCAAACTGCATGCATGAAGACAAAGCCTAGGAACTGTTCTCAGAATAAAGAAAAATAATCTAACAATGATGGATCACTCACCTTGAAATATAAATGAATTCTCTCAAATGATCTGCATAACGAAAGAATTACTATTTATTACAAATATATTATGTGCTATAAGATGTGAAAAATAAACTTTATACATGGGAAATACAAAAACTGTGAAAATGGAATATCTGAGAAGGTATAGGAAAATTGGCCCTTAAACTAGCAAAATTTTAGGGCCTTATTGGAATAATTCTCAAGTTGAGAATTGATCTAAATAGTGATATTTTAGAGAAAATCTTTGAAAAGTTATATGAGTCTTAGAAACAATACTACAAAACTTGTACAAGTTATTATAACTTAAACATCTTTAGGATTTCTTACCCTTATTTACCACTAAAGATTTTAATGAATTTTGAAGTGGCTGTGACTAATTTCTTAAGCTGGTGATGAGTACAAGAACTATCTGAATGCACCCTATTTGAAGAAAGAAACTGATCAAAAACGGTCTGCTGATATATTAGGAAATGTGGAAGAAGAGACAGATGGCTCATATGAAAATTTTCCTTGGTAGAGAATTGCAAGGAAAACTCATTGAATTCTATTTGCTAGTAAGTTTGTCTCAACATTGCGCTGTCCATACACCTGTCTCCAGTGTATCACATCTCTATGCCCACCTAGTCCATAAGCTTTTGGGTGGCCTGAGTGTTTTGTAATTCTAACCGTGAAGCACGTTACCCAGATATGGTCACATGTGTGTCGGGTTCAGTAAACATTTTTTCCCTAACGAAGACAATGGCAAAAAGGGGTGATGCTCTGGGCATCCATATGTGTGTGGGTGAGTGAGGTTCTGTGAGCAACTAGATAACATATAACTTTTTTGTATTGTCTCAAGTATTATTGCTCAATCCACACCCTACTAACTCTGCTGATCCATTTCTGATGTATTCACTTTGGATAGGTTTGGTTTTCATTTTACCATGCATTGTTGTGACCACAACTAGTTTCTTTATTTTTAATCCATAGGCATTAGGTTCTTACACTGTACTTTTTGACAGATATTCATCATTAAAAAAAAAATTTGAGCTTTTTGTGTTCATTGTGATGCAGTGATAGAGCATGAGTTATTGGATCTTGGACTTAATAAATCTAATTTTGTGTGCAGTGGAACTTCAAAACTCCTTCTACAGTCTCAGTAACTCATTTGTTCTGCTTCTATGAAGCCATTTAATTTAAAAAAATAAATCAGCACAATTAATTTTTGCTACCTGCTAAGATTATATAATTTGATTCTGAGCCTTTCTTAGTGCTCTACTTCCTAAAACAAATATGAAGTTTGGAGCCCCTGCAGAGTATAATTTCAGTTTGTACAACTACTCCTGAAAAGAAAGAAAATTGAAAGAGACCTTAAAACTGAGACTGGCTCTGAAAAATGCTATATTTAGACATTGATTTTAACTCAGAGCAAGATAAATCAGTTCAAGGCTTTGTGTTCTTGAATAGAAAGGTGCCTATTTACTTCAAGTGTCTTAAAATATAAAAATAAATAAATGAGCAAGTAATTGGAGTGCCACGAGTTTAAACTGTGTTATTAAGTCACTACAAACAGGGAGACATCTTAGCATTGTATCTGCCTGGAAAGTGCAAGGTCCTCGGTTTGATCCCCACTACCAAAATAAATAAATAAAATAAAAGTCACTACAAAGTAATAAAATTCATCAGGAAACAAACTTTCCTGAACTGGAAAATAATATATAGATAAATAATATGTAAACTATATATATATATATATATATATATATATATATATATATATATATGCCTTAATATCTTACTATGATATCTAGACCAGCCAAACTTTATAAGCAGTCATGTAATGATTACCTTGTAAACTATTATTTTTAGAGTGAAAGCTTTCAGCTTTCAACCCTTTAGTATGATGCTGGCCGTTAGTTTGTCATAGAAGGATCTTATTAGACTGAGGTAAAAGCCATCTATTTGAGAACTATTGTTTCAGCAATGAAAATTACCAAATGTCCTTCAGTTCCACTGGCAGCAATATTATAGAAGTTGCTGTACAATTGAAATGGAAGTACAAGAGTAAATATTTAGTGTGGTCACATGATTTGATATCATTAACATTACTCAATTACCCTTAAATGCCCCATTCACAAAAGACCAGTCGTGGACCAGGTAGACAGATAGCTATGGAAAGATAAAAATATTATGTATCTAGACTTGCGACTTGTAATCTGTGTACAGGATTTATTTTAAATAAGTGTGAAAATTTCCTTGATTTGCTGTGACACCGATCTTCCATCAGCATAACATGAGATAGACTGTCATTTTGTTACATGTGCGTTGACGTTCTGGTGTCCTTTATGATTTCAAAACTTATAAATCCATACACACACAGTTAGACTGCTAGCTCTATTAATCCCTAATGTCCTGAAGTTTTTTTTTTTTTTTTCAGTCCTACCACAGTGATACCATCATAGCATTTCATTGCCATGAAAGACATCAAGCGAGTAGGCAAATAGGAATGTCAGGTCTGAATGCTGTCTTTCCTTTCTCTGTAGGTGTGCTCTCAGCTATTTAAAAGCTTTGTAGTCACAGATGTCCAATCTGCATCTAAAATCCCTCAGTCAAGTATTTGGCTCAACTGTTATACTGACACTTGCGGGACTCAATTGAAGTACGCAAGTGGTTTTTTGCTGATTATGCACTACAACAATATTCAGCATTAAAATTGACCAGGTTTTAAAAGTTTAATTTTTTTCAGATATTTTAATAATGTAAATATAGCTCCAATAAATTTATTATGGCTAATTTCATTGGAAGGGAAAAGGAATAAAGCTATCACAGCATTAACTCAAAATGACTGTTAAAGAGCAAATTATAACAACAAAGCAATAGGTAAAAAAGCAATGCTGGGGCCTGGGAGATGGTTCAGGGGAATAAGCGCTTCCCTGGCAAGTGCAGGGGCCTGAGTTCAATCCCCGGTTCCGTCAAATTAAAAAAAAAGCAATGCTGTTAGAAACTTTCTATCATCTGTTCTGTGCATTATTCTTTATGTTGTATAAATTTTAATACATTTAATCTTCAAAATGAAAAGGTCTTAGACTTTTCTGATACCCTCATGGAAAGAGATTGGTAAACAACTAATCTGTCCAAAATCAAGCAGCATTTCAAATTCCAGAAGTCTGATTGTAGTCTTAATTACAATCTTCTTGGTATAATATCATGTTTCTCAGTTGACTTTTAGTGTTTTGGTTTTGGTTTTGTGTTTTTGTTTTGCTTCGTTTTATTTTGTTCAGGTCTCACTACACAGCTAGGACTCGTAGTGATCCTCCTGTTTTAAGCATCACTAGCCCCAGAATAACAGGCATATGCCACCATGCCCAGACTCATCCACCCGCACAGCTCACACACTGGTGAGGCCGGTGCAGCATGTGGTGCCAGGGATCGAATCCCAGTTCCTGCACTTCCCTAAGCAGGGGCTTGTTCTGCTGAGCTATCTCACCAACCTATCTCCTCAGTTGACTTATGATCTTGAATCTTGAATTCTATGTTTGTTAGTTTGGAGGTGGGAACTTTTCTTAACATGTTTTGCTAAATCAAGTATTATTAATTTAATTAAGCTAGAATGAAGATGTGACTCTTCTCAGAAGGTGTGACCCTAGCCCATGGAAATTTTAGAAATAACAATTCAAAATTTCTTTCTTTTCCAAATTCATCTTGTTATTTGTTAGAATACTATAATGAAAGTACAACTCAAAAATGGATGCAATTTAGTCATTAATTTCATTCATGAAGAACAGACACTGGACAGTTTATAAATCATGTAAACATATGTATCATAAATGCATATGTATGTTTCTATATTTAATAGCATTTATAAAGCTACTTTTTTCAATATGTATAAAATTTTCTCCATATAACTACTCTGTATATGAGTTAATGCACAATGCTGGAGTGAAATATATACATATATATTTTTTTACATTGCATTTAGATTTATAAGTCAATTATTTTTTCCCATAATTTTATTGATAAACAAATAGCACTGAGACAGTTTCAATTCAAATTGGTAGGACAGTTTCAATAATTAACACATTGCATATATTCTTCCTAGTGGTTAATTGCTGTACAAGATGTGAACATGATATCTTATATACAAACACTATTAGAGCAAACCACTCTATTCATTAAGAGAATGTAACTATATATCTATTTTAACCATTTTGAATACACAGATACAAAATGGACATTCATCTGTACACCCTTTTTTGCTAAGTTCTGTTATTTCAATATTATAGGTATGTAAACTCAGAAAAATATTCTAAAAGAGTCCAGTAGCCCATAATAGTATTGGGTCTTCTGCTTCACTGGCAATGTCAGAAATTGTTGACCTGAGTCCCCTACAGCTCAACATAACAGCATGGCTTTACTTATATTTCATTTTTATACATTTCTGCTGGATGGTTAAGACCAAGGTAAACTAGGACCTATGCAACAAGAGTTGTAGCTTTAGGGTCTGATAAGGTCAGTGAAATCCTCTCAGAATTAATCCTGAGATCCTGTACCTCAGATTGTAGAAACTAGGTTTAGCCATGTGGATAAATCATGGCCCTTGCTTGGCCAATGTGCTCTCTGTTAAAGCCTGAGAGAATGTTTTCTTTCCATGTGACTCTCCTTAGGCACTCTCTACATCATCAATCATTTTCTTCTTTGGCCCCATAATCTCCTTGATGAGAAAATTTGGGACACCACTGAGTTACATGACGTTACAGAGCAGGTTCTCATAAGTCCTGAGTCTTAATTGACCTTAGAAGGCTAGGACCAAAATGTTGGCTTTCCTTGCTGCCCTCCTTTTTCTCTAATTTTGGTCTGCAAACTTAAGTTGTTAACCATCCAGAAGACAAGCTTATTGTTATTATCAAATGATTTAGGCTATCAAGCTTAACCTCACTATCTCACTGCATTTCAAACATCTTAGGCATAAAAAGGAACTGGTATTTTTCCTCGAGTATTGATATGTTGGATTTCAGTCTCTACAGAATATGATAAAAAAAACCATTTAAATATTAGAATATATTTTAAAAAAAGGCATAAATAATTATATTCTTCTTATGTTTACACATAAGTCCAAAAATCTCGCCATATACAACCTTGAAGCCGGACAGTCCCACAATATTCCTTTTCCTGTTTCTAGCTATCATTCACCACCCCCTTCTTTTTGAACAACCATCTATGTGAGAGACATCATAGCAGCAACTGGCATGTCATGACAAGCCACCCATATTCAGAAGACCACAATGACAGGCACTCCCAACATGAAACCACTATT
>NW_004524718.1:2271713-2327455 GCF_000260255.1 Octodon degus
GTCGTTTCTTACCCACTTGCTCTTTTTTTTCTCTAATGTAGAATAAGATGCTATTTTATTTTGTTCTTCCACAGCTAATATTTTTTCTATATACATGCTTTAATAATTTTTTTCTTTACAATTAGTTTTGGACAATTTGATTTTTGCGTATCTTGATATGATTTTATTCATATTTCTTGTGCAAAAGGTTCATTTTTCTTTGAAATATAGTGCTATAATTTTAACTAAATGCAGAAATGTTGAATCTTTATTTATTTCCTACTCCATTCTGCTTCGAGAATTTGAATTATATGAATATAAGTTTCTGATTTTGGCAAGAGTGAACTATTATACAACTGATCTGTAAACTCTTCTTCATGTTTATTATAGACAATTTTTATTGTTATATTCATTTAAGTTTGCAAAAATTTTTTATATGGTGCAATATATTATTAATTTTATGTTGTATATTCATTTCAGAGATATTTTTCTAAAATTCACTCTGTCTACATCTTATTTATTTCACATTTCAATATTTACCTACAATTTTTAATTTGCTATATAATTATTATTGATTTTCAACAAAGTTAATAGTAAGCTAAAAAAGTTTATTTTCAAGTTGCATCCACTTACATATGAAGGCTTCAAGTTTATTTTTCTTTATAGCTGAGTAATACTCCAATGTATAAAAACAGCACATCTTTGTCATCCATTCCTTAGGTGATGGGCCATTTGGTTGTGTTATTTTGCTTCACAAGCCTGAGGAAGGATGTCAGAGTAGTTCTGAGGAGAAACTTTTCAAGCCAAGTATGTTTGTTGAAACTAACAATTATCCCCACATCCTGTGGAAATCACTGTGGCAGAAAAGCCAGAGTGTCTCCACTGCAGGGACAGGGGTGGTCCAAGCGGCCACATGACAATACATAGGAAAAGCTTAGAAATTTATCTCATAATTGTTTTCCTCTTATTAATAATGTAAAAATAGTTCTTGAGAACAAAACAATAATTCATTATGCATTACAATAGGCCGTTTATGCTCCTTCCAGTTGTATTGATAACAGTAAGGTAGTCATGATTACCTATATAGAGGTGATAAAAATGAGCCCGAAAACTGTATTTTTTATTCCAAGCTACACAGTGAAAAGGTGACACAGACAGAGAGCCAAGAAATTTGGCTACATCCTCTGCCCCTTACAGATTGTTTCCCTGAGTGTCTCCAAATTTCTACATAGGTAGCATACTTACTTTTAATAACAGTTGCTGACAGTTTGTGGTTATAAAGGAGACTGCAATATATTACTACATATTAATAATTAAAAATTAGTACTATGGCTTCCATTCATTACAATTCACTTGCTAACTCTATGTCTGAAATATCTGGATAGAATATTCTTCAGGTCTTTCATGGATGATTATATCCCTAGAACTCTTCCTTCTCCCCTTTCCCCTTCTTCTGCCCTCCTTTTCCTTTGGTTTGAGATAATATGTTACTAAAACAAATTTAAATAACCATTCAGATGCCTCCCTTTCCTTCCAAGCTATGTCCTTCCACAGGCTGAGATGGTCAGACCATTGAATCCGTGCTGATATATTTGCTAGCCAATGGCCATTTGTCCAAGAGAAAAGAATAGTCTATCTTATAAGCATAAGATACATCCACTTGTGGAATTCTATAGTGCTAGATTACTTGCACATGTAAGATCTCTTAGTGGAACCATGGTATATTAATCTAATATTCTTCCCATTTGGCAATATATTAAAACAAAATAATAACAGATACAATTACAAACTCCTTTTTCATAATATATACTATTATAATTTGAATATTTGTAAGGTGACCTACCTAAGGCAGTGGCTGACTATTAGATGCATTCTGCTCTGTACGTTCCCATACTTTTATAATGCTCAGTCTATAATACATTGTTCATTAAACTATCACTATAGCAATGTTATTTTTCTTAATTTTTACAAATAGCAGCAACTTTAAGAATGAAATCCTGTTAAATTTGAATCTAGCTGTTATATCTGAATTAATATTAGATGTAGATTTATTTATTCCTAGCTAGTTTTTCCTAGTTATTTTTAATAAAGACACTTTATAAACAACTGTATAGTGTGGAGGAAAATAAACCTGGAAAATTAAGTTAAAATCACTTAAAGCAATTGCAACTACTACATCTACATTACTATGAAAATTTAAGACAAGTTTATGTTTATTTAAGGACCTCAGGGATAAAAATAAAGTTTGAATTATGTGATCAATGAGAAGTACTAATTCCAGTTAAATTAAAATTTTTATTTCTGTATATAGTAGTACCATAAATACTAAGGAGGTTGCAGTGTGTGTTTGTGTGTGTGTGTGAGAGAGAGAGAGAGAGAGAGAGAGAGAGAGAGAGAGACAGACAGACAGACAGACAGACAGAGACAGAGAGACAGAGAGACAGAGACAGAGACGTGACGGAGACAGAAGAAAAGTACAAACAAATGGAAGAATCACCAAAGTGATATATTTTTTTCTTACCAGAATTTGTTATTGCTGATTTTATTAGGACCTATTGCAGTAAGATTTCACAATTGAAATCTCTCAGCAGAAGCATACACAAACTGCATGGATTTGTTTTTCTATACTTTAAATTTCTTAGAAGAAAATTGATTAGTCTTTGGAAGTAAGGAGATCATATTAATACAAAGTGTCATGGTCTTTATAGTGAATAAACTATGCTTAAATCATAGTATAAATATTTATTCACTGAGCATGACCAGAAATATAGTGAAGAGTTTGCTTTTATGGTGATACAACAATTTCCAATAAAAGTTGTACAGCACATTGTAAGAAAGGCCTTCCATCATGCAGGGAGAAGGAATCTGATTCCCAGTTTATTTCCTATGGCCAATGAAATGGCCTTTCAGGATGCTTTATGAAACTACAAATCATGTGAGCTGCTCCCTGGCCGAGGAACTTAAATTAAATTGGAGAGAACCTCCAAGGCAAATCAACAGTCTTTTGAAACTAAGTTAGCTCTGTAAACAGCACCTTCACCCTGACGCAGCTGCAAGTAAGTTTGAAGCTTACCAGTGTTGCTTTACTGTTTTTGAAAAGTATAAACCAATTGTACGATTACTAGCAATTTGTTATTAGTTATATTATTAATCATTCTCAAGTTTTTTTTCTAAATTTGAATATTAATATTTTACCCTACCCCTTGAAAGAAAAACAATTGTAAAACAGTGATAATTTAAACCACTTTTAAAATACAAGAGGCTTGGAAATATAAAGTTGTATGTAAGCTTGTGACTGTAATTTTTACTCAATTATAACCAGAAAGCAATTGACAGTTTATGCAAGAAAAATTTGCCTTACGGTCAGTGCTAACATGAACAGTTTTGTTTAGTGTGATTCATGATGTTGCTTAAGCTTAAAGTTGCCTACCTTGGTAGGAACAAGTGTGGGTGTGTATGTTGCTGGTTGCTGTCCTGACACCCCTTCTATCCAGCTTTCTGGTAGTTCCCCTGGGCATCACCAACTCTTATTTGTACATCCTGCTGGCCTTTATTGATGCCATCCTGCCACTTAATTATTAGATCTCTCTTGCTTCTCATTAACCTGTAGAGTCTAAGTTAAAGATTACTTTGCCAATTCTAATTAAGATACAGACTCAAATTAAGCATTAGTATTCCTGTACTAACCTGTAACAGGATGAATAAGGCAAGACCAGAAAATCTGTTTGAATAGGAGAGCGACTACAAATGACAATGTAAATTCTGGGGTAGGTTGATGGGACATCCAAATACATCAGCAATAGAATTTATACAGGGCAATTACACCGCCATAAAGAATAACTTCTGATTTATTCACATGTGTGCTACGACTTTACAATGAGCAACATGAGGGACCGGGGAGATGGCTCAGTGGAATAAGTGTTTCCCTGGCAAACACAGGGGCCTGAGTTCAATCCCCGCTTCTGAAAAAACAATTAGCAACATGACCATCATGGAATAAGCAAAAACCTTCCAAGTTAAAAGATGGATTTTAGGTTCTGAATTTTATATAATGATTAGTAGGAGGCAGAGACCATAGCAAAAAATAAAGGTCCTAAAGTTTTAGGATAATAGTAACTGATGAGGAAAGTTTTAATATGTAACTTTCAGGTGTACATGTAAGACTCAGTGTCAGTCATTCTCTAGCAAGCCCAGTATAGACACTCCATTAGTAGTTCGGGAGAAAATCTTAGAATCCGTAAAATCCTGAATTGTATTTTTTATAAGTATTTAAACAGAACTTTTATGACAACTAAAATAAAACCAAAGACTGATTTAAAAACTAATTCATTAGGAAAGTACACAAAGTGGCCAATAAATATTTTTAACTATGACGTATCTGATATTTTGCCCTTGTTTAGTACAACCCATATGCAAGTCTATGATGGAATAGGTATAAGGAGTTCAGAATTTTTTGTTTGTGGTTCTCCTGTGATTCTTATATTGACAATAAGCCCATATGTCTTATCTTCTTATACTATTCCACATCCTTTAGGTAGATAGCATTCTCATATTCTAATTTTTCGTTAAATGTCAGACACTTAAAATTTTTTAATATATTTTGTTCTTTTTCTCCTTTATAGTAATGTATTTGCATGCAAAATAATTCAGAGGATAACCAGTAAATGTAATCCAACTGTTTTCTAAGAGGCATGAAAAAATCTTGATTCATTATGTCTCCAAACATTCAAAATAGACTGGAGCAATTAACCAGAAAAACTTTAGGTTTCAGTTTAAGAAGAGGCATTATAAGAGATTGCAGCGTCATTGCCATAACTGTGCATGTATAAGCAGCTAGAGACCAGAAGAGTGTCCTTAGGACACCCGAAGCTGAGAGGCAGCTCTAGGAGGACATATATTACATGCATTTTCTTTTCACTTTGATTTTTTTGTTGTTTTGTGGTACTGCGGACTGAACCCAGACCCTTCACATTGAGGTGTATTTCTGCCCTTTGTAAATTTTTTTTATCTTTTAAGATGGCTGTCTCTCCAAGTTGCTAATTTGCAGGACTGAGCTGCAGCTGTGGTCTCTCTGCCTCAGAATTCCACAGCACTGGCATTGCAGATGTGTGCCACCATGCCTGGCTCAGCTACACATTCTTTGGCTACATTCTTGGACCACTTTTGATATAGCATGAGTGACTTGTATTTTTAAGAAAACAGCCCTCTCTTTATTTATTTATTTATTTATTTATTTATTTATTGTATTTTAGGGAAGGGTCTACAGGGTGCTCAGGGTCTCACTACTAGATTGGACTCGTAGTGATTCTCCATTTACAACCTCCCAAGTGCTGCAATTACAGTTGCGCACCACCATGCCCAGTCTCAGTCACCTTTTCAGTGAGCCATGGTTTGGGGCTGGTATGGCAGGCCCAGGGATTGAACCCCTGGCCCCTGTGCCTGCTTGCAGGTGCTTTAATCCACTGAGCTATTTGGCTGGCCCTAATAGCCCTCTCTTGAGCATACCCATCTGTGTGACTGTGTTCTTTACTCAAGTATACAAGCTGTCCAAATGTTTAGTAAAATGCACAAAAATACAGCATGCTTAGAATTCAATAATTAGTGAGAATTGTCCAGGAAAATTCAGCAGGTAAAATGGTACATATGAAGGAATATATGCTTAGAGTGGAATAAACTGAAAGTGATGAAGGAGCTCAGAAATTGGAGGCCATCAGTTCCCAGAAAATTAATAAACTCTAGTCTTGTATCAATTATTTTTTCAGAACAGTGTGTTCATACAGTTCATAAGTTATGTTTCTTGAAATTCCATTACTAATTTGTCAAAATGTTGATCAGTAGGTTACCGTCTAGCTTTTTTTATAAAGTGCCTATTTCAGCTATGTCTACTGATTTCTGTAACTGAGAGAAATGTGCTTCTCATTTAGTTTTTCTTTCATTCACTACACTTTACTTCCAGAATTTGATCTGAATCTTTCACTTATCTGTGTTTCAGCATATGCTGACCAATCCATTCTTCCACTGGACTTCATTATTTAATGAGAAATTTCATTAGATAACTCCATTATCTAATGAAAATTGGATTTTGTTTAAACAATACAATGAAATTCTTCTGTTCAAAATTCAAGTATTGGGGGACCGGAGAGATGGCTCAGTAGAATTGGCACTTGACTGGCAAGTGCAAGGGCCTGAGTTCAATCCCTGGTTCCACCAAAAAAAAAAAAAATCATGTGTTGTATAAATTTATTAACACATGGATGGGTGGTGAAATACCATGTCCTAACAAATTAATGGGATGAAACTTTATATCTGTATTTACTAATTATTTTCTGAAAAGACTGGATGAACCTTTCATAAGGTACTGTTTGAAATCTGATTGCTTGCTGGTACTGACTTGTGGAACAACCACACCAATTTCTTATTTCATTCTATTTTTCTATTTTCTATTTTCATTTTACTTTTTGAGAAACTATCTCACTAAGTCACTCAGTTTCCCAGGCTGGACTTGAATTTGTGATCGTTTAGCTACAACCTCTAAAAGAACTTGGATTAGAGGCCTGTGCTTTCACATACCACCTGGCAATCTTAAAAGAAAGTCTGGAGAAATGAAGTGTTACCATTTAGATTCATGTAAATATCAAGCCTATTCATCAATGTGTGGGAAGCTAAAAGATCAGTTTTCATGTATAATTAACAAGTACATTTGAATTATTTGAGCTGAAGTAAAACTAGATAAAGATTCTCTGAATTTGGAACTATGGTTGTGAATACATTTCAAATGAACAAAACCATAAATGTAAGAATTTAATAAACTAGAATATATAAGCAATAATCTTCTGCCACGGGAATATAACTCAATATAGATGGGAAGGCAGCGAACAGTTCCTAGTTCAATAAAATCTTGCAATTTTAAAATGAATTCTACCTATAAACTTGTTTAACTCAAAACCATAAATGTATATTCTTATTTAAATAAGTTCATAAATATGACAATTTTACTAAAATACCAACAATCTCAATGAAACACAGGATGTCACTCTAGGAAACGATTTTCCACTATTTAACCTGATGATTTATTTCTGGAATAGAATTCTCTGTATTACAAACCCATAACGTTTACCTGTATAAAAGAGATTCTATCCCACAAAGCATGGATAATCTACTTATTCCTACAGGCATAAGAAATAATGTAGCGAAACTTCATTTCATAAGAAATTAATGTAGTGAAACCTCACACCCTTAAAAATGTGACTACTAATTATTGTTTTAGTAGGGGACTTGCATGTGAACACTCGTTGCTTTATGGTATTCACAACTCTTGCATATTTCTTCCCAGTCACGCTAGCTAAGACTCATGAATATGACAATCAAGTATAATGAAAATATTGCACACTATAATGTCTCTGGATTCTTTATTGAAGAAGAAAATAATGTTTCACATAAAATAACTTCTTAAAACTAGAATCAAACTTCAGTCTCAAAACAGACATTCAGAATAAATGTGTGTGTGTGTATGTGCACACTCGTGTATGTGATACTCCATATTCAAAGCAATATATAAATATATGCTAAGTAAACAGATATGATTTATGATTGATTAAAGTGTCTGAGCTGTTCAAAGAAACTGGAAGGTCACTTTGAAATATTTGTAATTTATTTTTAAGAGCAGTTTTAATAGGAACAAATATCTGTACATATTGAAAGACTGTGATTCCTCAGGACACTGGACTAGAACAAACCCAAACTATTGTTATTAAGGTTTTTTCTATATATGAACAGCAAAACATTAAGTAATCACTCCATTTTATTCTCACAAGAGATAAAAAAAATGAATTCTATAGAGATCAGTAAGAACACATATCATGAAACAAAGACATTGAAGTAAGACTAGTTAAAAAGGGATAGAAAAAAAGCACAAATTCAACAATAACCAGAAAAGCCTAGGTTTAGTCCTACCACTGAAAAAATATTAGACAAAATCTTCTCATTAATGTCACTGAGTCTTCATCTGTAAAACAAGGACTAGAAGTTCCAACATGAGCTCTAATGCCCCCTACATTCATAAAGATTGGTAATTTTGCATGGAATTAACAAACATAGGACAGAATATATGACCAATACTTCAAACTTTTCAACTTAATGCCTTTACCCATTTTTCCCCAGAACGTAAATATTATTTTTCCCATTCCTCATTAGCCCCACATTCTCATTTCTAAATTAATTAAATATGTACATAATCTGTTCATTACACTTTAAGTTTCTACCTGTCACTCGCAAGGCAAAATTCTAGTCTGGTTTAAATCTAACTGTCCTATACTCTGGTTTCTCTTCAAATCATATAAATCTTTCATCTTTTTAAATCTATCTGTCCAGTTACTCCACAAATGTATTAAAGGAGAATAATCACATTGCCGATTCTCTTTGAAAAGATGATTCCACAACAGAAAAAGAACTTTGGTACTTCTCCAACTTACATGACATGATTAACCAAGGTAGGGGTCTATCAAGTAATTGGTTTATATGTAACCTTGGAACAACAAAATGATTGCTCCTAGCAGGAGAATTTTCAACTAATCAGCAAGAGTATATTCAATTTGGCTATGTATTCCTTCCTATAATTAATCAGCTAGAAAATGTATTTTGGGTCCCAAAAGTTTATGAGGCTCATATTCCACATTTGCTTTTATAACTGTCATGATTTTGGGGGGGGTTAAAAGACAAGCAATATAATACAGGACACATTTTATAAAATTTTAAAGAAATCACCCAAGATATATATACAAGAAGTGCAGAAAATTTATCCATACATGAAACACTAAAGAATGCAGCTGAGGGCCTGAATCCTAATATATACATGAATCCAAATGAAAACCTAGAGCTCATATAAATATCTTCCACAAGTACAACTGGAGTTTGAGAGCCCACAACAAAGTCCCATGAAAGCCTGCTTCACAGATCTGTGCTGGAAAGGCTCAAAGATCAGTGTTGAAAGCTAGAAAGTCTATGCCAATGGGATGAAGCATCTGTGCTAGCAGGCTGAGGGATGTGAACTGGAACAAGAAGCAATGCTCAACATAAGCACCAAAGCTCCTACGAAGTACCACAGTTGTTATAAGCAACAGTGAGGTCCTGAGCTCCTCCATTGATGAGGAAAGCTGAGTTCCCAGTAAGAAAGCCAATACAACAAGCTTCTTCATGAGGCTGAGCAGTGCACCATCCTCTCCTTTAGAAGCAAGAAGCAATGCTTAAGATGAAGACCAGAGCTCCTCCAAAGTTCATCAGAGAAGCCACCATAACAATGTTGTAAGACAGCAACTTCCAACAGCTCCAACAGCTTCTGCAAAGAGCATCCCTAAGACTATTTTCAACAACTTCTCCTATTCTGCTTTTTATGCTGCTGACATTAATCCTCAAGTGGGCCTCCCACACCCAGCATCATGCTAGTACAATTTTATTGGGTACAAGAAGTTGACTAGCAGTTAGCTAGCCACCACAATACCCTTTTATCTATCTGCCAGTGTTACACACTAATGTTACATGCTCATCAACTTACATTTTGTTATGCTGAAGAGTTTTCATTGGTGGGTTTCAAAACTAATACAACTTTCAAAATGTTGTTACTGATAGAATGTATAGGCACTAAATATCAGGAAACAAATTCTGCTACCAGTCAAGTGGTTCTAAAATATCACTTTAGCCAAAATTGTTCAACATACATTTTATTATTTTTTGAGTTCTTTTTAAAATATTTTTATTGAGAAACACATTTCAAAGAGACAGTTTCAAAACTGATTACTAGCACAGTTTCAATAATTAATACATTGCATATTGTTGTCTTCATAGTGATTATTCATAGTACAAGATGCAGACATTATATCCTGTCCAAACACTATTAGAACAAATCTTTCTTTTCATTGAATTAAGAGAAAGGAGCAGTATATCTATCTTTTCTATTTTGAATATACAGATAAAAATGGTCCTTCATTTGTATCCCTTTTTTGTTTAGTTTTGTCAGAGATGAGTATTCCATTGCCATTTAAATATTGTAGGTGCATGAATTCAGCAAAATATTACAATACAGTCTAGTCATCCAAAATAGTAGTGGGTTTTCCATAAGACTGACAATGTCAGAAGTTGTTGACTTGAGCCTTTTACAGCTCAGCATATTAATATGACTTTACTTTACATACTTTGTTTTTATACTTTTCTACTGGATGGTTTAGACCAAGATAAAGTAAGACCCATATAACAAGAAATGTAAATTTTGTATCTGATAAGGTCAGTCAAATCCCCTCAGGATTTACCCTGAAACCCTGTACCACAGTTTGTAAAACCTTTGTCAGTGTCAGCCATGTGGATGAGTCACGGCCATTGCTTGACCAATTTGCTCTCTGTGAAAGCCTGAAAGAATGTTTTCTCTCCATGTGACTCTCCTTAGGCACACTCTACATCATCAATCACTTTCCTCTGTTGTCCCATAATCTCCTTAATCAGAAAATTTGGGACACAACTGTGATAGTCCATTTGGGAAAACATGATAATCACGATGAAAACCTTCTTTATTAGAAAAATTAAGCTTTTTTCTATAAATATGATTCCACTTGATTTAGTGCATAATTTAGTGCATAATGGGACCTGTATATGTTATTCTTTTGCAGTTCATGAACTCATATAACTGTAGGAAATGTAGTATGGGAAAATTTATAATCAATTTTATTTGGGCTTTTTTCCCATAAAGTTCTAAACATACATTGTTTTGGCATTATTTTTAATCAATATTTGAACTTGAAAACTCTGAATAGGAATTAAATTGGTATATATAAGATACTTTATTTTGAAATGAAAATCATAGGAGGTTAATATGAGGCTTTTAATAAGTTAGGAAGTTAATATGAGGATTTCAATGAGTTTACAACGTACGCACATTTAGCGTCGGTTATCTTCCTTTGTTTGCATGAAAGTACATACTACATATCATGTTTTCATAAGTAGTAAAATTGGAACAAAAGTTTCCTTTTCATAAAATGATTCCAATGGAAGATGCTTTAAACCTATATAAAAAATTCTCATTAGAAAAAAAATATTTTAAAGTTATACCAGATCGGGTGTTCTATATGTTTTTAGTCAGTCAAAAGTTTACAAACTCTCCATTGTATACAAGGACATTTTCTCAGTCATAATAATCTATCCTTCATTAAATTTCAGGAAAAAGTATACACAAAAAATATTTTCTGATTCTCAGATAATTAGTTACATTGCATAGTATGCTTTTACATAACAACAACTCCTTTAACCTCTGACAATTCCTCAGGAGGATTTGTGGAAATCAAAATATTTCAAATTTTATTACAATTTAGAGCTGATGGATTAATAAATGATAAAGATAAAAATAATTATAAAGACACAGACAAACCCATCAAAATTATGGTCTTATGGATATGCCTTAATTAATATCTTCAACAGATCTATAATGAATCCTAATTAGTATGGACATTCCTTACTGTCAAGGTTATTTGCTTACAGAATTTAAATTAATGAGTTTAAAAATATTTTCAGTAATAGTTTGACATTATTCTTAAATAAATTAAAAGTAAATCTTTAAAATTGTTTACAACTAAAACAATCAAAATCATAATAAATTGATTGTATTTCTTATCTATTTCACAGTATTTTATACAATAAATAGATATCCTATTTTATTAATTTAAAATAGTAAGTGCTAGTTTATTATTCAGGAAGCAAGGAAAAGAATAACCTGAAATTAATAATTTATAAAATTTTCTTTTGAAAAGTATTACATCTGGGGGAATAGTTGAAAGTAACATAACACACACTTCTGGAAGGCAGAGCAACCAGCAAGATCAGCAACATGGAAGTGTCTGAAGCAGCAATGAAGAGCCAGAAATTGAGCTCTGGAGAACTCCACCCAAAGAGGTCCAGTCCCAGCCCCCACATCCAAAGGCCAAGGTCAGCTCCACATGCAGCAAGATTTCCGTGGCAAATTGGCTGGAGTACATTTCTGGAATCTGACAGGGACACTATCACAGAACTGTGAATGTCAGAGATATTGTACTACTTTTATTCTCCCTTGTTTGTCAAAATGGTTATCATATTCATTCATTTCGGCTTGGATGTCATTTTGTTTTGTTTTGTATGTTGTGAGTTTTATTTTTTTCTCCTCTCTTTTTTTGTCTCCTTTTTCTTTCTTTCATTCATTGTTTAAGTTTCTCAAATTTCTTTTTGTTTGCTTCTACTGATCTTCTTTCTTTCCTCAACTACTTAAATTTAAAATTTCAAGTGAGTAAATGTTTTCCTTTCCATTTCTGATTATTCTGCATTCTGTTTCCCTCCTTTGTTCTCCAGTTTCCCAAAACTCTATTGATCATCTTTTGACCACCAGCCTTGTCTCTAACATATCTGACCTCATTCATCAATTTATCTTGACTCCTACCCTTTATAACCCCCCCCCCACTGAAAAGTAAAATCACTCCACTAAAGGAAAAAAAATCACTGCATGCAAGCAGATTTTACATGCTTAATTTTGTTATATAACATCAGAGTTTGCTCCTGTGGTTGGAGGTATCAATTAATGGTTTCCATAGATTGTCAGTAGGTAAGCTTGAAACTATTGTTATTACTTATTGTACTACTCTAAGCAGGATGTTATGCATGTGACAATCAGCTAATCTCCTTTGTATGATTATACTATGATTATTTTGGGACCATAATCATTACCATAGTCCAGTACCAAAGGATTGGTTCCTGAGCCCAATAGTAACTACACATCATCTGCAGATTTGGAAGATAAGTTCTTGAGATAGATAGAGCACCTATATCTAAAAGACATTCCTGAAAAACAGATATCTCCTAGGGAAGCTTCAGTACTAGTGAGAAAGCTATCTATCATAAGAAATTGGCAAGCATCAACATAGAAAACCAAATTTTCAAAAATAGAGAAAATAGGAAATGATAAGGTGCAGAAGCAAAATGCAACCCACACCACTAGCCTACCCAGGACATTAAGATAGACAAAATTTGAAGCCAAACACTGGAACATTCTAAAATGAAAGCAGCAGAAGTGAAAATAACAATAGAGTGGAAATAGCAATAGAGAAAATAATTTATCAGTTACAGAAACAATGCTTAAAATTAAATATTACAGAAAGTACATGAATACATGAGTTTCAAAAAATGATAGAAACAAAAATACTCAATATAGGAAGGAAATGGAATCCATAAAACAAAGCCAAATAAAAATCCATGTTATTAAAACCTCCATTGAAGTTATATACAACAGGTTGAATGAGAGAATATAATATCAGATCTTGAAGACAGAATTGCACCTAGTGGTCATGAAAAGAAAGATGTCTTAAACATACCAAGAGACCACAAAAAATAATTACAACAGCTACAAGATGAAGAAAAAAATAATAACATAAGATTAATAAGCCATGTAAGCTTCGTGCTGGGCTCACTGAGACAATGATTGTGACTGGGCATGGTGGTGTGCACCTGTAATCCCAGCACTTGGGAGGCTGAAAAACAGGAGGATCAGTATGAGTCCAATCAGTGTAGTGAGACTCTGTAAACCCTGTAGTAAATACATAAAGAAGCATATAGAACTCCAAAAATCCATGACCAAAATGACAAAAGAGCCATGACCAAAACTATACCAAGACATTAAATAATCAAGATTCCATAAATTCAGCACAAGGACAGAATATTAAAAAAAACTGTCAGAGAAAAGAAATAAATCACCTATAAAGGAAAGCCTATCAAATTTTGGCAAACTTATCAACACAAACTCTCAAGTCAAAAAGAGATTGAAATATTTTAAGAAGTGAAAAACAATAACTTCAAACCCAAATGGATGTACCCTACAAAAAGAACAGCTGAATAAATTTATGACCACAAAATCAGTTCTATGAGGAGTACTAAAAAATATTCTTGACACACAAAAAATGAACACAATTCAAAGAATAGCAACAGAAAAACAAATGAATAAATAAAAAACCACCAGACAAGCAAGCAATTAAACAGAGGGAAAAAGCAGAGAACCAACGGTGGGAAAATATCATGTCAAAGAGAAGATGATACATATGAGTTATAACCATCAATGTAAATGGCCTTGATTCATCAATCAAAGGAAACAGACTACCAGAATGAATGAGGAAACAAGATATAGCAATATGCTGCATTCAGTAAACACATTTAACTCAAAAAGAGATCCACAGAATTAAAATCAAACAATCTTTCATGTAACAGGAACCTAGAAAAAAAGCATGGGTGCTTATTCTAATTTTGTGTGTGTGTGTGTGTGTGGCACCGAGGAATGAACTCAGGCCCTTGCACTTGCCAGGGAAGTGTTTATTCTACTGAGCTATCTCCCCGGCCCTGTTTATTCTATTTTCAGATAATGTGAGTTTCAAACCATGAATGATCATGGGGGGAAAACAGTCCCTAAATACATGTTAGAGAAAAACTTCCAGAAAAAGAGAAAACAATAATAAATAAATATGCACCAAGTATGGGTGCTCCCAACTATACAAGGCAATTATTAATAGACTTGAAAATCAAATAAACAATAACACTATTTTTTAAATAACTTTATTGAGAAACAAATCTTTCTATTCATTAAATTAAGAGAATGCAGCTGTATATCTATCCTAACTATTTTGAATATATGGATGCAAAATGTTCATTCAGTTGTATCCCCCTTTTTTGTTTAGTTTTGTCAGAGAAAGGTATTCCATTATCATTTGAATACACTATTTTAAATACTCACTGATACAAAGATAGATCAACTAGACAAAAAACTCAGCAAAAACTAAAACTCAAAATTGAACCAAACCTGTGAACAAATTCACTTAGTAGATGTTTACAGAGTACTGCATCAAAAATCATCAGAATACATATTCTTCTCAGCTGCACATGGAATGTTGTCTAAAATAGACCATATACTAGCCCAAAGAATATGCTTAAGTAAAAACAAAAGAATTGAATTTATCCCATACATATGTTCTGACCATAGTGTAATGAATAGAAAATTAGTGGTAAAAGAAACAATAAAATTATGAAATTAAATAATAGTCTCAACAATGAATTGCAGAAGAAATTATTAATATTTACAACTAACTGAGAATGCAGATACAACATACTGGAACCTGTGGGATGCAATAAAAGCAGTCCTAAGAGGGAAATATACAGTGGTGAATTCTCACATCAGGAAAACAGAATGAGCACCAATAAACTACCTAGTGTAATAATTCAAGCTTCTAGAAAAAGAAAAGTAAGATGAGCTAAAGCCCAAGAAAAGCAGAGAATTTTAAAGCTCAGAGCCAAAATTAAGGCAGTGTAGACTAAAACAATAAAAAGAATTAATGAATCAGTTTGTTCTGGCCACACTCTCGGGACTCCTCCAGACCCAGCCCAAGCCCAGGCTGGGTGAGTGTGTGGGAGATCTTCCACACTCCCCTGCACCCGCTGGACCTCTCCAGACCAAGCCCAGACTCATCACGTGAGTGAGACCTTTCTCCGCATTCTCGGGACTCTTCCAAGCCTCCGGAGCCAGCCTAAGCCCACTCCGTGAATGACAACTTCTTTTTTATTTTTTTCCCACAATTTTATTGAGAAACAAATAGCAATGAGACAGTTTCAAACCAAATTGGTAGGACAGTTTCAATAATCAAAACATTGCATACTTTCTTCCTAGTGGTTAATTGCTGTACAAGATGCGGACATGATATCCTATTTACAAACACCAAAACATCTTTGTGTGTGTGTGTGTGTGTGTGTGTGTGTGTGTGTGTAACTGGGGATTGAACTCAGGCCCTTGCACTTGCCATGAAAGCGCTTTTTCCCCTGAGCCATCTCCCCAGCCTCCTAGTGACAACTTCTGCCACACTCTCGGGACCCCTCCAGACCTAGCCCAAGCCCAGGGCTTTCAAGTGTGTGGGAGAGATTCTGTACTCCCCTGTGTCCCCTGGGCCCTTCCAGACCCAGCCCAGGCCTGGCATACAGGCCTGGGGTGAAACTCTGCACCTGAAGTCCCTGCAGAGAGGCTAGGGGCCAGAACCACCCAGCTAATCCAGGAGCAGAACATCTTGCCAGAGGGGCACAACAGGTTCACCTGCAAGGTCTGCAGCAGGAAAGAGCTGAGCACAGCAGCCAGACCCAAGCCAGGCACAACTGGATGAACTCAAGCTTAGTAGATCTGCACCTGAATTTCAGTAGATGCTAAGGTTATAATGGCAGCAAACCTCTACACCAAAGGTAAGAGGACAATTCTATACAAAGATTAGTTCTTTAAAAGAATAAATAAAATTAATAAACCTTTAGCCAGCCTTATAAAAAAAAGGGAAATAAAAGATTCAAGTTCATACAATGTGTAATGAAAAGGGTGAAATCAATACAGAGTCTGTAGAAATTCAGAATATCAATACCTACTTCAAAAATCCTTACTCTCATAGAATGCAAAACACAGAAGAAATAGATAAATTCCTAGGAACATGAATTACCAAAGAATTATCAAGAAAATGTAAAAATTCTGAACAACCCTATATCAGTTAATAGATTGAAAACATAATTAAAAACTTACAAATAAAGAAAAACCAAGATCTTCATGGATTTACTATTGAAGTCTATAAGAAATTTAGAAAATTAATATCAATACTCTTCAAATTCTTTAATGGAAGTGCAATAGAAGTAATGCTCCTTAACTCATTCCTGGAGGCAAGTTTTACCCTGATACCAAAACCAGAAAAAGATCCAGTCAAAAAAGAGAACTATCTACTCAACTCACTCTAGGTCAAACACTCTACTGAACGTAGATGTAAATATCCTCAGTAAGATACTAGCTAGCTAAGTTAATTAAGCCATCAAGAAGATTACACAACATGACTACATGGGATTCAGCTCAGGAACATAGGGATAGTTCAACATACACAAATCAATAAATGTAATTCACCATATCAACAGTGTCAAAGAAATAAATCACAGGACTACCCCAATAGATGCAGAAAAAGCTTTTGACAAATTCAAATGCTCATTCATCATAACAAAAAACATAGTGAAAAGTTGAATATATATTCTTCTCCCAATTTGATAAAAGCCATCTATGATAAACCAACAGCCAACATTGTACTAATTGGAAAAAAACTGAAAGACTTCACTCTAAAATCAAGTACAAGACAAGAATGTCCACTATCACCACTCCTACTCAATATAGTTCTGGAAACATTACAACAAGAAAGATAAGCAAAAGAAAAGTATAGCAAAGGAAAAAGTTAAATTATCATTATTCACAAAAGATGATATTCTACACAGAAGGTAACAAAGCTCCACAAAACACTCATAGATTTTTATTTTTTTGTGGAACCGGGTTTTGAACTCAGACCCTTGCATTTGCCAGGGAAGTGCTTATTCTACTGAACCATCTCCCCGGTCCCAACACATAGATTTAATAACCAAGCATAGCTGGGTACAAGTCAACATTCAGAAATCAATAGTGTTCCTGTATACAACAAACTCACTGAGATAGAAATTGGGGAAGCCACACCCTTCACAAAAGCATCAAAAAATTAATAAAAGAAAAGAAAAAACATACAGGAATCAATCTAACAAAGAAGTAAAAGAACTATATATTGAAAATTGCAGTAGTCTTTAAAAGGAGATCAAAGAGGATATCTCAAAATAGAGACATATTGCTTGTTCATGGATACAAATAGTCATACTACCAAATTATTTTACAGATTTAATACAATCACAATCTAAAAACTTAGCAGATGTCACATAACTAGAGAAAACGTCCCTAAAATTTATTTGGAACTAGAAGAGACATAGGAGATTAAAGACACTTCTGAGCAACAAAGACAAAGTAGGAGTTGTCACAATCCCTGACTTCAAGTTATACTACAAATCTCATGTGACAGAATCAGCCTGGTACTCATAAAAAAAGAAAAACAGATAAGTGGACCAGTAGTAGAACAGATTAGAAGATGCAAGCACAACTACACTCATCCACTTTATCTTTCACAAAGGGGTCAAACATATTCACTGGAAGAAAAATAGCCTCTTTAACATATGGTGCTGGAAGAACTGGCTCTCTGCATGCTAAAGAGTAAAATAGAACCATGTCTACCACCATACACTAAACTAAGTCAAAATGAATGAAAGATATAAATATTAAAACAGAAACACTAAATCTACAGAAGAGAAAGTAGGTAGAAATCTTCAAGACTATGGTGTAGGCAGAACATTCACAAACAAAACTCAAACTGCATAAGAAAAATTTCAAAATATCAAAAACTGGAATCTCATCTTAATAAAAGATTTTTTAATTTTTTTTATCTTTTTATTTTTTTTGGCAGAACCAGGGATTGAACTCAGACACTTGGGCTTGCCAGGCAAGCACTTATTCTACTGAGCCATCTCCCTGGCCCCAAGATTTTTTAATTTTTAAATATCATTTATTTATTTATTTGGTATAGGATTTTGCTGTACAGCTTGGACTCATAGTGATCCCTCTGTCTCAGCCTCCCCGGCACTGGGATTACAATTGTGTACCACCATAGCCAGCTCTGGGCTCAGCACAGCATGTGGTACCAGGCACTGAAACTTGGTCCTTGCCCTTGCAATGGCACTTAGGCCGCCAAGCTATCTCCCCAGCCCCTTATGAAAAAATGATGCATATCGTAAGAAATTAGCAATACAATGAACATAAAACACATGAGTTGGGAAAATATTTTAACCAATTGTCACTCAGACAGAAGATTTCTGTCTAGAACATACAAAGCATTTTACAATGGTTGACTTCCAAAATTCAAAGACCCAATCCAAAACTGGGAATTGGAAATGAATATACGCTTCTCAGATGAAGCTATACAAATGGAAAATAAATATAAGTCTTTCTTCATTCAAGAGATGCAAAATAAAACACCAAGATTCCATCTCACCCCAGAAAGAAAGACTAACATCAAGTAATCAGCCAAGAACAAATGCTGGTGAAACTGAGAGGAAAAGGGAGATCTTCTTCGCTGTTTGTGGCAGTGCAGCCTGGTAAAACTACTATTAAAATCATGTAGAGATTCCTCAGAAAACTAGAATTAGAGGTCACACCTACTCAGCTATTCCCTCTGGGTATTTTTCTAGAAGAACTGAAAACATCATACCATAGCAATATATGTGCACTTATGTGTATAGCAGCACAATTCGTCATAGCTAAATCTTGGAAACAACTCAAATGCCCATCAAACAAAGAATGGGTAAAAATTTTGGTATTTTATACAATAGAGTATTACTCTGCTATAAAGAATCATCAACTTGAGACTTTTATAGGTAAATGAATGCAACTAAAGAACATACTCATAAGTGGAATAAATCAAATTCACATGTATCAATATCATATTGTCTCTCTAGTGTGAGAAGCTATAGATACGATAGCTAAGTTAGTTATACTACTAATTTCTCCTAGTAAATTCAAAAATGAAAAGTTTTGCCTATATTGTTTGATCAGTTATGCATGTTTATATCTTATAATCTGGACAGTTATTTTGAAGATAACAACTGACAATGTCTTAACCATTGCTACTTTCTTATTTAAGTTTAAAATTTTGTAACTTTTATTGTTTTTCACAAAATGAAAACACAAAAGTAGAAAATTACACATTCCTATTCAGCAAGATAAAATTTTACATATATGATATTTTATATGAATCAGACATTTATCATATAGTATTTTGTTAATTTTTTACAATATTAACTATTTTATAAAGTGTAGACATAATAATTCACAGATAATAAAATACTTTTAACTAACTTACTAGAGTATCTGTAAAGTCATACATTAATATTTTGCAATAGGTCTTGCCTATTGTATCTAGGAAATTATTGGAGTTTTTGGGAGTTATTTTGAATAAATGTGCAAGAATTTACATCACCCAGAATTAGAGCCATTAGACTGTGCTTTAACTTCAGTTTAAGTTCAGCACTTGAGATGATCTTTGAATCTATCTGAAATGGTTTTGTGTAAAGGAAATCATTTTAAGAGGTAACTTTTTATATCAATTTTCTCTTGGACTGATTCTCAGGGGCCCTTCTACTAAATTAATGAATTCTTTAAGGAAAAAAAATATGGTGATCAAAGTTATTTTTTTTAAATAATTGTCATTCCCCTTACTTTTCAACTTTTCCAATAAAGAAGTTTCCTACATAAACCAAAACACAGGTTTAACAAATTATTCTTAACTAAATCACTCAATCTCTGTCTCTGTTTCTGTCTCTCTGTCTCTGTCTCTCTCTGTCTCTGTCTCTCTCTTTGTCTCTGTCTGTCTCTGTCTCGCTCTCTCTCTATCTCTCTCTCACTCCCTCCCTCCCTCCCTCTCTCCCTCCCCTTCAATGTAATCTGCTAAGTTCAGGTATGGCATATGGTTTTCCTTTAACAAAGGGCAAGAGAATGCTCATGAACACAACTCAAGAATTCAACAGATTTCAGTAAAGAGAACATATGGAGAACAAGGATATGAACAATGACTCTTTTCAAGTTATCTGAACCTGAACTGATGAGAAACTGAGCCTGAAAAGAGGCCTCCTGTTCGTGCTATTTATTGAGGGAGGATGAAGAGCTGGACAACAGGGAAGCAGAGTTAGAGTGAGTGCACAGGAGGTGAGGGGGCTCAGACCTCTCTGACTTCAGTCATTTCTAGTAAGAAACTCTGTCTTTATGAAGCAATTTATGTTTCAAGTTTTTCTAGGAAAAGAATTTTCAAGTTCTTGATTATATATGTGTTCCTCTTTATAATGATGCAGAATTGTTTTACAAAATCTTTTTATTAACTTACATTCCCACCAGGAAAATATAAAAGTTTCCATTGCTTCACATTTTTGCCAAAGCTTACTACTTCTAGCTGTAAAATATTGTCCCATGTGCTGGATTAAAAGTGTGTCATTATTAATATAATTTGAATTTCTCTCATTAAAAATTAGCTTATATTTTTCTATCTTTATTAACCACTTATTTGAAATTTTCTTGGTTACTTTTATTTTTCTTTCCTTAACCCATATATAATTATATTTAACTATTAATATAATTTCTCCAGTATCTAGGCACTGTGAGTCTGTTGTTGCTTTGCTTTTTCCTTCCCACAGATTTTTGCTAACTGTGCTTTCCCCTATATCAGTTTGGTACATTCAGTTGTGTGCTTACTTTATGAAAATGTGTTGGGCTGGCATTTTGAAATGTGTTTCACTATAGTGAATTTAAGTTTCTTTTCCACCATTGTATTAGTGGTGATAAGTGACTCGGAATATTTTGGCTCTTGAGCTGGGCTCCTATTTACTGCTTGAATCTACCCCTACTTTGTTGTTTCCTTTTGGAATGCTACACATTGCTATCTTCAGTACAGTCACTCAGTTCACATGTATCAGGATATATAGTTAGTTGGGGTGAGAATCCCACCCAGTAACTGCTAAATTCAACAACCTGATGATAGTTCTCAGGATCATTGCCTTATTCATCTTGTATGTATAAAGGTATGGCTTTGCCCCTGTCATGTTTCCTAGCTTTTCTCCTTGCCCTCTTTTCGTTGTCTAATCCTCAAGTTCTCACTTTCCTTTTAGTTGTGTTATAGCTTTCTACTTGAATTTCTTCTTGTGACTTCTTATATTAGGGAGACTATACAAGTGTGAGAATTTGTGCCAAAGGGAAGCATGCTTGGCAACCCCTCCCTCTTCAGTATTCTGTCCTCTTTGCCCTGCTCATGTTTCAGTCATAGCTGTGTATGCGCACCTGCGTGCTTAGGGCTCCTACATCCTCACTTTTCTGTTCATTCCAGTGAATACAACAGTGTGAAACACATATATCCATTAGAATTTATTCCCAAGTTTTTCAAAGCTTTGAGTGTCACTCTCCACAGACTATCTACACTAGCACACTATTGAAAGGGTCGGCACCAATATTTATACTTCATTCTGTAATTTAAAATCCAATGTTATTTCTGCCATTGCTTTAAATTGTGCCTTTCAAACCACTGGACATGAAAAATAATTTTGTTTATTGCAAACAAAAGTAACAAATATTATTTTGAATTTATAAAAGTAACAAAATCACTTTTGAATCTGTGAAAATTATACGAAATTTTAGTGATGCATATAAAGCATTTTTAATTCTGGCTAAAAGTGATTGAAAGCAACTTTCTAAGCTCCTCTAGAAAGCTGATAGTTTAGTTGATCTGTCAGTTAGTCATCTTTTCTCACTTTGAAATGACATAGAATTTTGATTCTTTTATTTAATTAACGTTTTGCACAGTCAGCTTTTTAATTGTACTCATTGATTTCATTCTTTAATATTTATCTAATTGTCAATGCATGCCAAGAGTTAAAAAATGGTATCTTATTTAAATCAAACAGCAAATTGCAAGTTAAAGGTTATACTGTATGCTCCATTTACAGATGAGGAAAGTGAGGTACAAGAAACACAGAATAGCTTCTCCAAGGTACACTGGTATTCATTGTACGTTTCGGATTTTACTCCAGTTCTCTTATTTTTGAAAAATTGTTTTCTTATGGTCTTCACTCTATCCTGCTACTTTTGTATAAAATTTGTAAAGTGGTTCTCAACCTATTTTTCTCGAACAAAATGAGTCCTGCTCAGACCAGGACTGAGAAACAAACAATGAAGTGTGTATTTATTACAGTTTCTCTTTTGTGTCTTAAAGTTACATTTTATAGATTGTTATGATATTTTATAAATAAAATTCAGGGCCGGGGAGATGACTCGATGGAATAAGCGCTTCCCTGGCAAGTGCAAGGGCCTGAGTTCAATCCCTAGTTTCGAGAAAAAAATAAAATAAAATAAAATAAAATAAAATAAAATAAAATAAATAAATAAATTAAAAGTGACAGGACATTCTGTTATCTCTGTTGTCAGAGTTCACACAAAGTGAAATGACTGCTTAGGACATGCAAGCAGCATGGTAGTGCTGAGCCTAGCTCTTCCCAGCCCAGGTAGCCTGGGCCAAGGGGCTCATGGCGGGCTCCCAACCGTGCCGTGGCGCCCCTGGTTAGCCAAGAGACATTTCAAGAGAAGCACACCAACATCTGCAAGGCATCTCCTTTATTACTGTCATTATTAAGTTTGATATAAATATATATACACATATATGCATTTGTATATATAATCTATGAGACGTTTGCTTATTTGATTAACATCTATAATAAAGAAACTCTTTCTTTTCATCTTGTAATGCCTTAAAATAAATTACTGGGACACTTAAAAGTACGAAGAATGGGGAAAGTTTGGGAACCACAGACATAGAATCTAAAGCTAATCTCTCTGAGTTCAGATCACAAATCCGCCAGCTGTAAAGATGCCCAGTATATAATGAGTACTATAAAACTGTTAAATAAATTTAGGAAGTAAGCTATTCTTTCTCTGGAATGTCCCTTAGAAGTTGACATGTAATGGACATTTGATAAATGGTTGATGACAATGAATAAAAACTGAGTGAATGTTTTTCTTTTTAAAAAGTCATTGCTTTGTAAGGAAAAGTTAGATACCACCTTATTTTTATTCCTCAAATTATGTTCACAAATACGTTAGAAATACAATTCTTTTCTGTTTGTAGATTGAGAAAACTCCAGCCCACAGGCAGCAGCTCAGACATCTTATGAGCACATAACATAAAGTGTCAAGAGGAAATAAATGCAACACAGCAAATTCTGGTTATGATAATCAGTAACATTCTTGGAATGAACAGAAGAAAGATATCAAAGCTCTGTGATTAAATTAACTTCAAAACAAGACATTTAATCTTTTCTCTCTTTACACTCATATTTCAGTGATACAGTTTTGCTCGGAGGTAATCCTTCTCACAGAATGGCATTAGCTCGCCTGTCAGCACAGGGCCATCAGGATTCACCTTGCGTGGTTTTGCATCATGCTCATATTTAATATTGAGGATTTTAAAAACCTTCTGTGAGCTTTCTTTCAGTAAACTGATGAACTTCCCCTGGAAGGCTAGGGTGCTGAAAAATAATTGCGTCTCTTAAAAGGGCGATGTTAGAGTATTTTGTTTTTACTATTTGGAGAGATACTGAATTTAAAACAAAAAGTATAGGCATTTTTTAAAATCCATTGAATAATTTGCTGATTATATGAGCATTATTAATGGGTCATTTCATCATTTTATCTATATAATATTTTATGTGTCAGGGAAGCTCCCTGCTTTGGTATAGAGTCTACAGTATTGTCAATTTTAGTGTCATGGTGAGTACTTCCATCCAAACAAGAACACAGGATTTCACTCTCATATTTACCCCTTTTTATTCCCCTGCTGTGGGGTTCTCACTGGCTCTGAAGGGCCCTAAGAGCTCATCTGACTCGTCTGCTGTGTGCCAGGACACCAAAATCACCATGTTAGAGAGAGAACACCAGCCTGATTGCTGATGACAGTTGAGGTTTCTATTGTTCTTAAGACAGGTTGTATACGAATATACATCAAAGCTATTTAAGAGTAAGTAGGTTTGTGCATTACTCTATGATCATTGCTTTAGTTGGATATATATTCATGCTCCTTCTTAGTTTTTTTTTATATTCATGGGTTGATTTTGACAAATACATTTCAAAATATGTGTAGTTGTTTGTTTTAAAAGAAAAATCAAGCAAGAAATCATCAAAGAAGCCTTTTTATCTATTTCATTTCACTTCATTAATTTCAGTTTAACAGCCTTTTCAAAACTATTTCAGGCTGGCCAGATAACTCAGCAGATTACAGCACCTGCTTAGGCAGATGCAGGGCTAGGGTGTCAGTCCTCGGGACTGCCGTGCCAGCCCCATCTGCGGGGACCGCTGAGATGGTGATTGAGACTTGGTGGGGTGATTCACACCTGTAATCCCAAGGCTTGAAAAATAGGAGGATCACTACAAGTTCTATCTGTGTAATGAGACCCTGTAGACCCTAAACAATACATAAAATTTAAAAAAAAAATTATTTCTGGGGGCTGAGTGCCTGGCAAGTGTAAAGTCCTGAGTTAGATTCCTGGAACAAAAATAAATAAAGAAAAAAAAAGAAAAAGAAAAAATATTTCTGATTTATTATTCTAGAGTGTAACATAAGTATAGTTATATGTATGTACTTACACATGAATATTATTTACATGTAAATTTTGGCATCATGAGATAAGACACATACAAATGTGTTTGTGTGTGTTGTTCCCACAGCCCTCTTTTCTTATGCAAATAGCATTATTATATATTACCTACTTTTCTGTACATGAATTTTGTCTTACTATTAGGAAGAGGAGATACAAATAGCATAGGATTCAGTTGAAGAATATCAGGTAATGTGGATATTTTTTTCTTTTAACAAATGAGATAATCAGTCTCAGGAGACAGCTCAGCAGTCTAAGCACTTGCCTGGCAAGAGCAAGACCCGGGTCTGATCCCCAGTACTACATGCCATGCTGGCCCCATGCCTAGCTGGCCAAGGAAACCAGCTGTGGCGGTGCATGCCTGTGATCCCAATGCTGGAGAGGCTGAGATGAGAGGCTCACTATAATTTCAAGCTGCATAGTGAGGCCCTGTATCAAATAAATAAAGAAATAAATAAAGATTAGAAAACAAATGAGATAATCCATATATTTATTGACACAAATTATATGAATATCTTCAGTTCTTTATATTATGCATATTATATATCTGTATGTATCCACACACATACACACAGAACTTCTATATTAATTCATTTATCCTGTTTTAATTTCTTGATCAACTTGTACTCTACTCTTGACATGCTTTTTCCTCCCCTAGATGCTTTCCTTGTAGAATTTGTCCTCATAGCATGCTTCTACTATTTCCAAGGTTCATTTACCCAGAACTTTCTAGCCACTATGAAATTTGCAATGAGTTTCTTCAATTTATCTGCAAAAGAAAACACATTAAAAACATTCACTACACACCCTACTCTCATCCACTGGGCACTACTGATGATTTTGGCATTAGATGCTTAGTGGTCTTATATATAACCTATTGCTTCTCCTTGACACATGCTGAAATTACATGCACCATTGACCTGTAGTACCAAAAGTGTCTGACCTATTTATTTTGTGGATTTCACTGGAATGCTTGTTCATCTATCTGAGTTTTAAATGTGATTCATTTTAGTTTCTATACAAAAATTTTCTTCATTTTGATAGGAAATTCAGAAAGGTGATCTGCTGTTACCAAATTTCCAGACCATGGGCCAGCCAAATAGCTCAGTGGATTAAAGCACCTGCAAGCAGGCACAGGGGCCAGGGGTTCAATCCCTGGCCTGCCATGCCAGACCCGCCCCCAGGGCACACTGAGATGACAATTGAGACTGGGCATGGTGGCGCGTGCCTATAATCCCAGCTCTTGGGAGGCTGTAAACAGGCAGATCACTATGAGTCTGATCCAGTAGTGAGACCCTGAATACCCAGTATACCTTACCCTAAAAATACTAAATAAATAAATAAATAAATGACAAATTTCCAGACCACTATTTATAAATTAATTTTCAAAAAGGAAAATAATCATATGTTAAAAATCTATATGATCAATTACAGATCCTTTAAAAATAAAAGATCATACATCATTACATGAGTACACAATATAATATTAGACATATAATGTTTCAGGGTCCTTTATGAACTTCTTAAATGTTCAACACATGATTCTTCTCTTGGGTGTATGTAGGTTCCCTGGACTTTTGCTGAGTCTATCGGGCAAATGTGGCCTTTGTGCCTTATTGATGTTTGCCATTCCATCAATGGAGAGATTTTTTGTTTGTTTTCTATTGGCTTACTATTTCCCTAGGTTTTCCTTACCTGTTGTCTCTAAAATAAAAAATAAATTTAATTGTAATATTTTTCTGAGCACATGACTACATTTAAAAGATTAGGCTAGGAATATAACATTCATGGAAGAATCAGAAAGTTTACTGGTCTTTGTAAAATGTATTCCTGCCATATCTGTTTACAGTCTTATGGATGGGTAATTAAAAGCCCCATTTGAGCTCCTGTAGCCACTCAACAAATGTAATTGAAGGGTCAGCCAGATAGCTCAGCATACTAAAGCGCCTTCTTAGGCAGAGCTCAGTGGCCGGGGTCAGATTCCCGGCATGCTGTGCTGGACCCTCCCGGGGAGCACTGAGATGGCAATTGAGACTGGGCATGGTGCTGCTCACCTGCAATCCCAGTGCTTGGGAGGCTGAAAACAGGAGGATCACTACAAGTCCAATCTACGTAGTGAGGCTCTATAAACCCTGTACACCCTGTCCTAAATACAGAAAAAAACAAAAAAGTACTTGAAAATTTAATACCTGATGACACTGTACTTGATTCTAGACTCACAAAATGTTTAATCTATTCTAGATGTATAATGTTCTGTATTCTATTTTCATCTTCACTTGGCTAGTTTGGTTTCTGATGCACTCAAACTTAAAACATATTTAGCATAGAACTCACCTCTAAACTCATTTCACTATTTTACATGTGATAATCTCTTTGTTCCACCGGGTTACTCTCCCCACCCCACTCTAGTGGGGCAACTTCTTATGTTGCCTCAAAATTGATTTCATAATGGCTACTGCAGCAGGCATAATATTGAAGGCTAAATCATTGGTTCCTGAATCAGTAATGAGGACTGGAACAGACTAGCATTACTAGCATCCTAACTCTGGGCTTCAGCATTAGCTATTTATTGGGAGTTATCAACCAACATGTATGCATACATTCCAAAAATATCTATTGAAAATTTGTGATAGTCCAGATACTAAACTTAGGCCTTGAAGATACACAGCAAACTCCAAGCACAGAGAACATTCTGGAAAGGAACATATAGACCTAGCCCATGTGTATACCTGTGCACAGCAGTAGACTAAGAATAACCAAAAGTTCTACTAGGGATTTGCATGGTGTGCAGATAGCAGTTTCAAAGCACACAACTTGTCTTCAGTTTGCTTTGGATTTATAGACTCATATTTTGTTTGTAGAGTAGCAAAATTTGTATAATTTAAAATTCTATTCATATATGCCCATTTAAGTTCATAGTCATATGCTGTAATAAAAATCCACTTATTCTTTCAAATTCTTGTTTGTGCATTCTCTTACTGACCATAACTTGACTTACCACTTTTTTTCTTTTTTTTTAATATTTGGTACAGGGTCTCACTGTGCAGCTCAAACTCATAGTGATCCTCCAGTTTTCAACCTCTGCAATTCTGGGATTACAGGTGTGAGACTCCATTCCTGGTCTGGCTGGCTGGCTCAGCACGTCTGGGAGGCAGGGCCAGCAGGGCCTGTGGGGTCTGCAGGGCATGTGGTGCCATGGAACAGCCACTGTCTTACAAAAGAGAAACAGTTTTGAAATCACAGCTTTCAATTGTTAACTAAATAATTGCTTCTCTTTTCATGAAAACTCTTATAACATAAAAATTCTTATTTTCCTGTCCAACTCTTCCTCTTTTAAAAGAATACCATTTATGAAAAATTAATATTTATAAATTTTCTTATCATATGAATATTTTGTTCTCATAATACTGATTTAATTTTATTTATTTATTTATTTTGCGGAACCGGGGATCAAACTCAGGCCCTTGCACTTGCCAGGGAAGCGCTTATTCCACTGAACTATCTTCCCGGCCCTGTTCTCATAATATTTTAATTAAATTTTTGTTTTATGTTTCACCTATTTTAGTTGGTGGTAAGATATTATCTGTATGCAAATAATATTGGGGCTGGGGAGATAGCTCAGTAGAATAAGCACCTGCCTGGCAAGCACAGAGTCCTGAGCTGAATTCCCAGTATCAGGAAAATAAGAAAATAAGTATTAAGAATATTACATATTTTTGTTCCCTATTTAGCATAGGTATAATATTTAATAATTTTCTAACCACTGAATGACTTGGTTTTAGTATCTGTATTCTTAATACTCCATCAATCATTTAGAACATAAATTCTTCTTATACAATTAAGAGATGAGTTTATGTTAATTCATTAAATTTAGAGAAAATTCAAACACTTACAAAAAATGAGTTGGGGGAAAACTGTCCACAGTTGTGTATTATACAGAATTGTCAATTGCTGTCTATTGACCTACATATTGTGACTACCTAAATATTATTTTCATAAGTCTGCTGAAATAAGTACAGGAAATCATTTACTGTGAATTACCTAATAAATTATTCTTGTTTGCTATTATTAACTTTCCTTTTACAGTATTTATAGTTTTATATTTAATATTATCATTGCCATATTTATAATTTAAAGAATACATCTATTAAATCTGTTTAAAACTGAGTTACTATATTTTTAAAAATAACAGTTTTTAGTTAAAAGTATTATGACCAAGGATATTCTAAATTAAAAATGTAAATGAAAAATGAGGGTTTGGAAAATTAGCTTAGCACTGTAGCACCTGCCTGGCAAGTGCAAGGTGTTGAGTTTGATTCCAGATTCCTGAAAATAAAATAGAAAAATGAAATTATCTTCTTAGCTGATACATTATGATTTGTGTCCAGTTGTCCCCCAAAGCCTCATGCAGTTATGCAAAGGACTTCTACACTTTGGGATTAATTCATGATCCGGTGCTGGGATTATTGGTATAAGTGCTGCTGGGATTATGGGTGTGAGTGCTACACCCAGCCTGGGTGGAACAGCCTGAAAGCAACGTAAGGGACACAGACCTGCTCTCTGCTGCCATTGCTGTCACTGCTCGTGCAGTTTTGCTCTTCTTGTTTTGCTGTTTTCCACCACCAAGAGCTGCTGCCCTCTGCCATTTGCCATGTTGCCTTGGACCCAGCAGAGTTTGGACTGAAACCTCCAAAAACTATGAGCTAAATAAACCTTTCCTTCCTTCATTTGGGGTGTTGAGTATTTTGTCCCAGCAATGAGAGAAAAGTAACCAAGACAAACGGCATTGCAAATATCTATTAGAAGCAAAGTCATATTAATAAATATTATATAGGGCCAGCCTGATAGCTCAGCGAATTGAAGTGGCTGCATAGACAGAGCACAGTGGCCAGGGTTTGATCCTGCCCTGCCCTCTAGGGCTTGCTGAGGTGGGGATTGAGACTGGGCGTGGTGGCACGTGCATGTAATCCCAGCACTTGGGAGGCTGAAAGCAGAAGAGTCACTACAAGTCTGATCTACATAGTGAGACCCTGTAGACCCTGTATTCCCTGTACTAAATGCATTTTTTAAAAAATAAATATCACATAGCATAGTGGTATCTTACAGCAAATTTTCTAGGTAGGTGAAAATATCTTTTTTGAGAAGTGAACAATTTACAATTAAAAACAACATTATGATTTTAAAATATTCTTCTTTACCCCATTACCTTTTAAAACTATGCCTTAATAAAATAAACCAAAGAAAGAAGTCTAAATAATCACTTATTTGAATAATTTTCCAACAATAACTACTCAAAAGCTGAACATTCTGAACACAGTGGTGAAAGATAAATCCAAGTTACACTCTTATTATCTTTCTATATGTTTACTGGCAGTGACAGTTTCCATTGTAAGCAGGATTCTATAATTGACTTGCATAGAATGAATTAGATCTTTTTGCAAGCATACTTGTTATATCCAAGGAGTGCTGAGCAGACAGTTAGAAATCAAGACATACTTTCATAACTATATATGAGTGATGCATAAATTATTTTTAAACAACCCTAATGCACACAAACCCTATGTGGGATATCCTTACTATTCAACTCATAGTTTGGATAGATATGCATTAAGTTAAATATTTCATTAAAGCATGGAATATTTTAAATAACTTGGAATGTATTTTAATCTTCACATGTAATCATGAGTAAAACACATCATACATTCTTTCTGCTTGCCTCTTCTATAATTTCTAATTTTTGACCATATAATCCCTCATTCATAGTATTTCTTTGTTACCTAGCTCTAAAGAATCGGTTCCAAATTTATGACCATGTAATTTTATGTATAATTTCAACTATGATCATTGTTATTTTGCACTAATATCTGTTTTCTGTTCTTGTGATTCATATAATGTATTATAACTGTGAAATTTCCTTTTTTAATAATCTTACTGTTTTAGTTATGCACAATCTTATTTCTACCCAAAATCTTCAAGGTCCTAAATGGGGTAGCCTTATCACTTAATGGAATGGTATTAAATTTATGGTAAATAAATGAAAGGTGTAGGCACCTCAAATGAGAAAATCATACCTAGTGGTGTTAAGGAAATAGGTAGGTAGTCTAAACACCTGCCTGAAAAGAACAAGAACCCAGGTTCAATCCCTGGTACCACATGCCATGCCAAGTGTTACCAGGTTTGGTGGTGCGTGCCTCTAGTCCCAGCACTGGGGAGAATGAGAGAGGAGAATCACTACAGCTGCAAGTGGTGTAGCAAGAACCTGTACCAGATAAATACATGCTTTTTAAATCATAATAATTTTACGATCTTCTTCAATTTAAAATGATATTCTGAATAAATTACAAGTTATAAGCACTAGGTTTTCCAGTCACCCAAAGGTCATGTGTTAAACTTCAGTGTCCTGAAAAAGAGACACCAGTTTACGTTAGACATGTGACTCATTGTGGTGAATGAACTGCCAGTGTGGAAGAGCCTCCAATTTGGTAGATTAGTGTGACTTCTGTGAAAGGACAGGGGGACAAATGAATAAAGGAAAGAAGGATGTTAGAGTGCATGGCAACTCTCTGAGCATCTAAACTAGGCTTTGAAGATGACCTTAAAAAAAAGACACCTTTCAAAAGAGGTGAGTCTCACAGGAGTATTACTGAACAGTCACCCCTGTCATTGCCATATTCAGGTTGCAGAAGGCTCAGAAAGCATGTGGTGTAAAAATGGCGTTCAAACGCTGGGGTGTTCTGGAGCCATCAACCAATGAAATTCCATATAAGAGCATTAGATTTCCCTATAGATGGTCCCTGTAAGAGATCTTCATAGCTGCTCATTATGACAGAAGAGAGAATGTTGAATGTTATCACCACAAGGAGATGACACTGGAAGCGATGAGCCTGCTAAGCGCACTGATTTAATTATTGTGTGATGTATGTATAAACCGAAACTTCATATGTAGACCACACAAACACACAATCATTAAGATTTGATTAAATAGAAAAGAAAACATAAACGTAAATATTTTAAAACACTTTCTATGATTACGATACTTTTAGAATTAACGGAAGTTCGAATTCTGAGTATTTCTATTTACTCACACTTATATGAGGTCTTCAATGTGATTCAAAGTGTTGTAAAAATATTTTTGTTGTTTTATATTCTATTATTATTGTAACTGCCTCCTCCTTAGCCCACTGCTACGTGAAGCATGACTGCCCTTGGGTTGTAAGCACAGCCGAACACAAAATTCCCGACACTGGACAGATGAGCGAGTTGACACTTTATTGATCAAATGCAGTCTCTGCCCGAGGGAGGGAAGCCCGCAAACGTGCCAGGACAGGCTGATATTGGCACTCTCCAGGACAGAGAAGACTAAAAGCAGATGTGCAAATTCATGTCAAAAAAAAAGCTGTGTATAATTTCCAATAATGAAAGCATGTAAAACAAAAAAAGAAAAAGAAAAGAAAGATGAAAGAAATTTTGCTGTGTGACTGGAAAAGCAGAAAGTGCCATGACTGTGCACAGAAGTCTGTGGGCCTGGAGTGCCGTGGCTCTTGCAGGAGAGTGGAACTATTTGCATGAGTCATGTCACAATGTCACAGGCTAGCCTGGTCTGAAACCTATTACCGAAGAACAAAGAAGAATTGAGCAGGGCCCCTGTCATAAGGAGAAGTTCTGATCAGACACTGTAACCACTTGAACTTTGTGAGCAGAGTGAGGCTGAGGGCTTTGGCCCAAGGCATTTCAGGGTCACTCTTTTTCACCAGGTCCTGAGTCCTGACATAACACTGGATCTCACATTTGTGATGCAATTGCTTGCTAGTGTCAACATACAATTAATATCTTTGAATACTATCTTGAAGTTACTCACAACTGTCCGAGTTTTTAAGTAATTCTGCAACTGTTATGTTGAAAATAATCCCTCTTTGTAATTTGAATTAATGCTACAGTAGGCCTTTGAAGTATATTTTCTATCACATGGGAAATACAGATTTTAAATGACCATAACCTTGCTGAAATGTCACCTCAAAAGACATGCTGCTCCTATTGGTCCATGATGTGCAGTTTTTCATTGTCACTAATGACTCCTATCATTCTTTTTTTTTTTTTCCTGCGGAGCCAGGGATTGAACTCAGGCCCTTGCGCTTGCCAGGGAAGAGCTTATTCCACTGAGCCATCTCCCCAGCAGGACTCCTATCATTTAATGAATGACTTGTGTGACAATTTTAATAGATGAATAAATTATCTTATTAAATAAGTAAAATGCTTTGAAAGGAATCAAATTATTAGTCTTACTGCTCATATTGTACTAAATAAATTATAAGCACATTAACATATTAAATACTAAAAGTAACATCATTAAAGAAAATATATTTATCACTATTAAGATGTTTTATATAAATTGAAGGTATATCTTCAATTAAATAAAAATTGAAGCTGTATCTCACTATTGGCATTTTGATAACATTTTGAACTAAAAATGAACTTAATTAGACCCATCAAAAACTCTGTCATTAAATTGACAGACAAAATTGAGAAGCAAAGGAGATAAAATATGAACAATAAGCATATTTGAAAATATGTAATATTTGTTAATCAAGGAAATACAAATGCAAAGGAAATATATTTGCTAATAAAATTAGCTCATTTGAAGAGACAAAGGTCAGAAAGCTGACAACATGCGAGCAAACTTTTAAAGAAGATCTAACTTCAAAATAACAGCAACCACGTGGTCCTTCAAGGAAGTATCATTCAATGAGAAATCTTAATAAATGTGACTGTGATGACACTCAATACTCTGAAGGACTGTCAGGAAAATAACACCAGAACATTGTGGTCCTTCTGAACACTGTGTAGACATTCTTAGATGTGATTGGATTGCATAGAGTCACAAATGGTTCTAAATCCTATTTGACAATGTCCAGAGGCTTGGAACTCCTGACTTAATGAAGGATGCAATTCCTTTCTTATCTCACCTTGAATCTCCTATCACCAGTTGTCTTTATTCTTCTTTCCAGAATTAGCAAAATTAACAGGCCTTCTTCAGGATGACAGATAAAACAAAATGTTCCCTGGGACATTTTCTGTTTCACAAGAATCAGTGATCATTAAATCCTGACACAGTCTAGAGGGAGTAGAGGTTGGAGGACTTGTGGTCTATTGCCTCCTTCCACCCAGATTGGAAAGGGGAAGAGGAAAATCAAAAGGATTTCAGAGTGATCATTTATTCATGAGATGATAACTGTGCATCTTCTCTTTGTTCCTGCTGTGAAGAGAGGAAGGTAGCTTACATCTAAACTGCACACTTTAAACCTTACGAGGGAGTCTAGTGCTAATATTGAAGAGGTCATGAATGTGTATGAAGAAGGACTTATTGGGAGAATTTGAATAGAGATCATTGAAGCTAAAATAGAAGACTAGAACCTCATTTTTATTACAAGCAACCCCGGAGGACATTAGTTGGGGTACCTGGAAGAGCAAAGAGAGGAGGGTGTGTTAGTAGGAGCAGTCTATATTTCCAGTGAATGGCATAGACCTAATCCATCTTGCAGAAGTTCTACATGAGTGATGAACTGATCTGAGCTGCAGACATCTGTGAGTTAAGGCAGGTCTTGTTCCTTTCCCCCTTATATATCTTCTGGGCATGGGAGGAGCCAAAAGCAACCTGTTGGAGAGAGGAAGCACTAAAGAGGCAGGCAGAGGGACACTAGATGATCAGAGTGCTCTTCTTTCCCCCACTGCCAAGTTAAATTTGAGCTGGAGATAAGAACTCATTAGACAGGCCATCAGTCTTTCATTCATTTTGACTGCATTTGTTTTAATCTCTGAAAACTATACTATTCTAGCACTGAAAGTGAAGAAGAGTGTGATAAGATGCACATAAGATCATAAAGATGGGACGATGGCGCTGCAGAAGTGCACCAAGTGACAATGGCTGGAGTCGTTTAACCACTCCTGGCAGGGCGTAAGAGTAAGACTTCTTAAAGTTCTTGTAACCTTCTCCTGAATTACCTACAATTTCTCACTACATGTGTGAAACCTAACGTTCTCATTGCAGCCGATTCTCAGAGCAGCATAATACCATTTTATCTTCATCCCTAGTAATGCCTGCCCTTTAACTTATACACATCTTCTAAATCACTGACTTTGGAGAATTCGACACCAAATTCAATGTATTCTACTTGCCTCTCTTTAGAAACGTTAACGTTATTACTTTAAATTTTATGAGCATAATCACATTATTAGAATACCATGTTTATCCTTTCCAAGTTAACATTTCATTTATAATTCCTCAAAGAACAATGAAATTTTCCTATGTTCATTATTTTCTCCCCAAATTCTGATTTGTCTGTCAAAATTTCCTGCATTCTCTATTCCATAGCTTCAGTGCTGTGATTTGTCATGTCTGTCAAGGTGACATGACAGATAAGCACTTTTATCAGGTCAGATTTAAGTTTCACACTAACAGTTTCCTTTGTTAGTATTTTTTTCTTTCTCATCAAGACAATATGCAAATACCATTAAGAATTCTTTGCTCTTCAATAATAACAGAATAAAAATTATAATATTCATTCAAAGATATACTTCTTGTGACTACATTATATTTTGTATTTTGTCCTGATGTCCATGTTAGGGAAACTCCCTGACATCTTCTGGCTGACCAGTGCTTATTAATTGGCATCTATAGATATAGCATTTTCACTTCTGACTCCATATAACAGCACTCAAAATTCTTCTTTTCACTACACTATCTTACAAATTTTCACTCAGGAATATTCCTTTCTTCACTGTTCCTTATCACTGTCTAGCATGAAAAGTCAGAGCAATATAAATCGCACAGCAGTAAAACACATTGATTTCATTACAGTTTTTAAGGAAAAAACAATTTAAAGGAAGCACACTACATCCTCTATCCAGGGCACGATTTTCTCCACAGCCCTCTGTGCAGCTAATGCGCCATAGGTGGCCCCACTGTTGAGTCTGCCTTCTACTACCTGTTCCTGCTGTTCCCATCCCATGCCTCTACCACCCTGCACATCTGGATTTTCCAATTGTGATCTCAAGCATCTGGCCCGCTGGGCTCATGGACCATGATCTATTCTGTTTTCTAAATCGCACCCTAAAAATACTAATCTTCCAAACAGCTCCTCCCCCCATTCCCATCTTATTTTACATGTCAACTTGTAAGCAAGCATGAAAGGAACACCTGCAAATCTCTCCCCAGTTACAAGAGGAGAAAATTTTCTGTTGCAATACAGGGTCCAACTGAGAGAAATTTTAGTTCCAACCTGGGATTCAAATTATAAATGAATTTTATGATCCCAATTTGAGAACTTTTGGTCATTCTTAGCCTTAAATCTGTTTAATAACCACTCACTTAAATTCACTTCTCTGACCATATCAGTTCAACTACTTTCTTTTCTAATTTTAGAACCAGCATTTGCCTTAATTTAGCTGCCTTGGATATTCCTTTTCTCATATCCCAAAACCTATTTTACATCTAATATCTCCCAAACCATCTCTGAACTGATATCTACTTTTTAAAATGTGACTCGATATTTTTAGTCCACATTCACTTTTCTGATAGCTAAATATGTCTCATCCAGTCTATGTGGCAGAAACTGAATCTCTAATGATTGTATTTGGAGGTAGGGCCCAAAAGAAGGTGTGTCAGATCAATGTCTCTCCAATATGAACTCCTGAAATGGATTTTCACTTGCCCAATTAAGGGCAAAGCAAGAAAGCCCACTTCTGATGCCTTCAGTGTAATCCTCGACTTTCTAGGCTCCAGAACTGTGAGGAAAATAAGCATGTCCTCGTTGATCGCCTCCTCTCGGCCATTGTGCCCACACAGCCAGCAGACTAGTAGAGCTCTTCTTCAGTCACATACGCACATCCAGACTCTGGATTAAATTAGTGCTATGCTCTGTGTTCCTTGCCATTTTACATGAGTGAATGAGCTTTCCTGAGACAATCATGGCAGGTAATACCAGACTCCAGTTGGAATTTTGGAATATATTAACTTTTTTTTCATTTTTTAATTAATTTTACTGAGAAACAAATAGCAATGAGACAGTTTCTAAACTTATTAGTGGGACAGTTTCAATAATTAATACTTTGCATATTGTTGTCTTTGTAGTGGTTATTCATAGTTCAAGATGCAGACATGATGTCCTGTCCAAACACTACTAGTACAATTCTTTCTTCTCAATGAATTAAGAGAAAGTAGCTGTATATCTATCCTATTTTGTATATACAGATACAAAATGGTCTTTGATTTGTATCCCCTTTTTTGTTTAGTTTTGTCAGAGATGGGTATCCCATTGCCATTTAAATATTTTTTTGATGGTTTAAGAATTTTTATTTTATTTTTTTTCAAATTGATGTTTTTTCTATTTTTAAAATGTATTCTTTTAAAAAAATTGAGAAACAAATTAGCAATGAGACAGTTTCAAAACCAATTAGTAACACAATTTCAATAATTAATACATTGCCTATTGTCGTCTTAGTGGTTATTCATTATACAAGATGCAGACAAGATATCCTGCGCACAAACACTATTAGAACCAATCTCTCTATTCAATGATACAAAATAATGCAGCTGTGCATCCATCCTATTTTGAACATACCGATACAAAATGGTCATTCATTTGTATCTCCCTTTTTGTTTAGTTTTGTCAGAGAAGAGTATTCCATTGTCATATGAATGTTGTAGGTGCCTGAATTCAGCAAAATATTCCTATATAGTCCAATAGTCCATAATAGTAGTGGGTTTTTCATAAGACTGGCAATGACTTTTTGGCATGTAGAGAGCCAGTTTTTCCAGCACCATTTGTTAAAGAGGCTGTCTTTCTTCCAGTGAGTATGTTTCGCCTCTTTGTCAAAGATAAGGTACTGAGTGTGTTCATAGGGGCTTCAGTGTCTTCTCATCTATTCCATTGATCCTCAGGTCTATTTCGTTGCCAATACCATGCTGATTTTATCACAGTGCCCTTGTATTACAATTTCAAGTCAAGAATTGTAATGCCTCCTGCCTTGTGCCATTTAAACATTGTAGGTGTGGGAATTCAGCAAAATAATCCAATATAGTCCAGTAGTCCATAATAGTAGTGTGTTATCAGTAGGGCTGGCAATGTCAGAAGTTATTGACTTGAGCTTTTTACAGCTCAGCATATTAATATGGCTTTACTTTTTATACCTGGTTTACATACTTTTCTGCTGGATTGTTAAGACCAAGATAAAGCAAGACCTATATAAGAAGAAATGTAACTTTTGTATCTGACAAATTTACCTGTTATGCTGTTCATTCTCAAATAAAGAAAATAAAGGTCACCAGGATGATCTCTCTTAACATATTGTCCAAGTATGATATATATATATATATATATATATATATTCCTTACTTTTCTCCCTAAGATACCAGAGAATGATCCACCCTTTTTCCTGCCCTACTAGTTCTTTTTTCTGTGCCCTCTCCCACCCATGTCTCTTCTGTAATTATGCTCTACTAACTCAGAGCCTGTGCTGCTGCCTATCAACCTTTCCTCCTCTAAGATACCCTTCTTCACCACCTACTAATAATCTCAGTGCTTGTCCATCCTATAAACACTTCTTTGGTCTTTCTTTCTCATCGCAGCTAATTTTTTTCCTCTCCTCCTTGACAAGTCTTTAAACTATACTCTCCTTTTGGTATTTGCACTTCCTCCTTCCACCATTGTGTTACATGTCCTACATATGCCTGTATGATGGATGATGCCAGTAACTATCGGGCACGATAGCCTCCTATTAGGCTTTGCCGATGGCAAACACGTAATAGAAGCTTGACCAGAAGAAAGCAGACAAGGGGTGGAGAGAGTTCAGCAGTCTAAGAACCTGCCTGGCAAGCACAAGGGACCAGGTTCAATCTCAAGTACCACATGCCTTGCCAGGTATGGTGGAGAACGCCTGTAATCACACAGCTGGAGAGGCTGAGACAAGAGGATCCCTACGAGTCTGAACTGCAGCGTGAGACCCTGTACCAAATAAAAGATTGTTTTTTAAAAAAAAAGAAAACAGATGAACGTGTGCATTTCTTTGGAGGATTACTGCTTTAAATTAAGTGTCTCACAGAATTGCTCATGTTTTTGCATTGGTGCTCTCTATACAGAATTCTTTTTCTGTTGCTCCTGCTGAACATTCCTCCGTGCGGTCTGAGGTGTATAAGTGGTGGTGGAGTCAGCCCTGCCTGTAGTCCCTAAGCTACTGTGTTATCCTTTGTGATTTTGCTACTCCCTGACCTCATTTTTGTAAATCATCCTTTTATTAAATTCTCCTTCAGTTATACTAATTTTAGTGCTGTGTGTTTCCTGTGAGGATCTTAACTAATACAATATTCAGTTCTTACCCAGTCATCTGCGTTTCACCGCTTTTGTAATAAAACTATTTTTGCTAAGTGGTCCAAGTACTTTTTCACTTCTGCTCTCAATTAGTGCTCTTCAAATGTGATTGTGTCGATATCGACATCACTTCATCTGGTGATGCTAGCTTCAGACTCTCTGTTTGCCCAAATTCAAATATAGCCATCTTCTTTCGTGATAGCTTCTTACTGCTCTTCTTTTGTATTTTGAAGGGGAAGAAAAAGATGCAAAATTACAAAACGAGATGTTAGGAAATGAACAAAAGTTATTGTATTGCATATTGCTATCTTCAAAGGAGGTGCTCAGACTATCAGATATAAGCATGCAAAATTGCTCAAACAATACAAACACTAGCTGTTCCTCTCACTAAACTAATAGAAATTAGTAGTACAATTATCTTGGCTATCTTTGTGTGTGTGTGTGTGTGTGTGTGTGTGTGTGTGCGTGTGTGTGTACTTTTCCCCTTTCACCCATCCAAAGTGTTCTTTCCTTTTGAGCAAATGTTTTATTATCAACTTCTAATATACACTCCTGAATTCCTACTGCTTCCAAAGGCTCAGGTGAAGATCATTTTTATTACAAATTTTCATATTTATGATTATGACTGATACACATAGTTTTAATAGCCTTTAGTGGGCTAAAGCATTACATATTTAAATTTGTACTCACATTTCTTGCCTGAGATTCAGATTTTAATGCCAAACCACCTGTTATTCACTGTTCAGTGGCAGTCTCTGTCCAAATTAAATTATCTCTATGCCTCATAGAAGGTTTTTCAGCTTATGTTTGTTGCTATTATTTTGGAAAGCAAGTTGGCCCAAAGAAGCCTTCATGCTAAGAATCCTGAGTCACTTCTGATCTCTAGCATTTCCAGAATCTAATAAACACTACTGATTGCATAACCTAAGCATCTATGTAAATTCATACTCTCCAATTCTTCTTCAGTATAAAAGTCTTCATAAAAATCATTTAGAAAATAATTTCTCCTACTCCGGGATTTTGGGAGGTGTCTGCAAGCTGACACAAGCAGAGCTCTTTTAACTATGCTTGTCAAATAAGTGAAGTGTTCAAATTGTTGCTATATTATACCTTAAAATGTAAATCTCCAGAAAGATATAGAAATAAAACAGAAAAAAATTTACAAAATTAAATCAGGATATGGGGGGATAACAAAGAAATAATCACAACTCTATCTGGCTTAAAATTATTCCCTCGCTATGTGACTATAAAAATGATAAAGAGAATAGTTGGTAAAAAAAATCCCTCATCAAACATTTGAATAGTGGTTTGTTTCTTTTTTGCCTCACCCCTACTGTGATTGCACTTCAGGAAAATAACATGCATTGTGTACAGTGTTAGACATGTTAATCTCACCCAGAAATGAACACAGTATGATGCACACTTTAGTAAAGAATCCAAGGAAAAGCAGGATTCTGTCTTCTGCCTCAAGTGGGAAAGGATTTGTGAGTGTTTTGCAGGCAGCAGACATAAGTCCTGTCCACAAGAATCTTCTGACATGCCTCTGAAGACTCCTCCAGATGTGTGGAACTTCCACCTGTGAGATTCACTGATGGGTAGCAGCAAGGAAATAAACATCATCTTACACACCAGGCAAAAACACAACCAAGATGACCCCAGGATCCACAGCACTGGGATCCTCCAAATAATTCATGCAGTTATCCCACCAGACAAGGGGTAGACTTTTGCCACCTGCCAGGTTTTCTTTCCTAGCATCCTGGCTTTAACTGAGACTAATAGTTAAAACACAGCTCGGTGTGGAGAAAACATAGAAGTCAGCACAGAGAACAGAAGCCAATAGCACCTCCCTCTTCAAACAGTTGTAGTTTTGAAAAGAAGAGATGGGAAAAGTCTTTACTAAAGAAAATTAATCTGCAAGTAATGTCACTAATACTGTAATCTGCCTACTTTTAATTACTAAGCAATTGAATTTAGCAGAAAACAAAACTACCTACTACTCAAGATAGTGCACAACAGCCATAAAACTGCTCAAGTTTTTCTGTATTCAGGAAAAACGATTCCCATCTACACCCTGTAAAGGGACAGTGAAACACAAAACAAATCTGGCCTTCTGTTTTCCACAATTTGTGCATTTCCATCATGTATATACGTTAGTTCCTTTTACTGCTTGTATCATTGCATTATTGTTTTTGAGGAAAACGGTACTAGTCATCTAAGGATCATCCTCTCTTCTGAAACTATAAGAACATCTCAGATCTTTTATTTAATTCCATTTTGATTCTTTTTAAAATATGTCTTCCATAAACTACTAAAAGAGTTCATAAAGAATCCATTAAAATATAAAATCATCAAGCCTGACATAAATTCTTACATGAAATCCTTTAACTTTCTTTTTCTGTAAGTTCCTGTGTCCTCTGGTACCCTCCACCATGTTGTGCTTGCTCATCTCTCAGGAGGTACTGAAGGGATGTGAGATGGAAATCTAGATGAAGGGGAAAAAGAAAAGCCCAGCATGGTGAAGGTGAGAGAAAGTTCACAAATTCTATCTGAACTTTGATGTGGCTGACAGAGAGAAAAAGAAAGTAACTCAGAGAAGTGGTAAAGACTATTAGTATTAGAGCTTCCTTCGTAAAATGTGAGTTAGAATCAAAACTTATGTACACATACATGTGATGTATTTTACCTAAAGTGATTAGGTTATGAGACATTCTATTTCTAAGTGTGTGTATACATGCATGTTTTGGAGAGAAACATGCAGAACGTATAGTTCCAGTTTATTTTATCAAAAATTCAAACCCTCTGTTATTTTGCCCATGTATCATAGTTTTCTAATGCATTTTTCTCTGAGAGCACTACATGAACCCAAATGAATGAGTTTCAGTAAAGCCAAATTATAATGTATGATTGCACTGTATAAATTAAGTTAAAGTTGACCTGCGTGCCATCAATTGGATAGCTGGCAACCCACAAGAATTGTCAGAAAAATACAGGTTTGATTTTCTGGACCTAAAATAAAGAATATTTGTAGAAAAAAAATGCCAAAATTATGATATCTTGAAGGCAAATCATAAATACTATTTCAAAGACTACAATAACAGTTAAATTTCTGCATAAATATCATTTTCTGAATGTGACAGCACAATAGAAAAATACGAATCCTAAAGAATGATTCGATAGAGATTTTTGTATAGTTCACTAAATTTTTTGATGTATTTAGTAAAGGGTGTACAGGGTCTCACTACACAGATAGAACTCATAGTGATCCTCCTGTTTTCATCTTTTTTTTATTTTTATTTTTTTATTTTTTTTTTTTGGTACTGAAGATTGAACTCAGGTCCTTGCACTTGCCAGGGAAGTGCTTATTCCACTGAGCCATCTCTCCAGCCCTCCCGTTTTCAGCCTCCCAAATTCTGGGATTACAGGCACATGCCACCACGCCCACTCTCTATAGAAATCTCAGAGAGCCCTGGGGGCAGGGCCGGCCAGTCAGGCCTGGGATCAAACTCCGGTCCCTACAGGTTTAATCCCCTGAAGTACCTGCATGGTCCTGAGCTATCTGGTCTGCTCCACTCTACTAATTCTTATTAATAAAGTTATGTTACAGGGCCGGCAAGAAGGCTCAATAGACTAAGAACCTGCTCACGCAGCACAGGGACTGGGTTTGATCTCTGACACCACAGGGCTTGCTGGACCTGCCCCCAGGCACTCTGAATCAGCCACTGAGATGGGATGTGGTGGCAGACACCTGTAATCCCAGCACTGGGAGGCTGAATATGGAAGGATCACTATGAGTCTGAGCTGTGTAGTGAGACCCTATAACAACCAAATATATAAGAATTAATAAGTAAATAGTTATATTACAGAACTATATACTTTGGATATACATACCTGTTTGTTTTTAATGAAGACTAGTATATTTGAAAGCAAATAAATTCAGTCATCTCATTAAATCACATCTTTTATACTAAGTTCTATTTCAGCAATGAGAAATAAATATACCACTGTTCTTGTGGTAGGAAGCTAATGGTTTTTTAATGAAATTGTTCTCCTTTCACTATAGCCATGATGAAGAGGAAATAACAGATATGCAAATGCAAGATGCTTAAATTCTTTCTTAGGTTAAATCGTGCAAGGAACTTTCAATAACGTTCAGTGTTAAATTGTAAGAATATACATTCTCCTCCTGTTAACAAAATTATTATTAAAATACATAATGTATCCTTGTATCATCGAGGTCAACATTCTCCATGTAAGGTATGGACTTAACAAACTAGATTAGTCTATCAAAACAGGCTAACACAAATCTTAGTGATAGTTCACTTAGAATCACACTCACTAAATAAGGTCATGGATACAGGCAATCAGAAGGCTCAGGTGAAACAGAAAAGGCTCTAGAATACCAAGGCCATTCCCCTAACACAGACAGACCACTCTGCTCAATATACTGGCATCCCTAAGGCATCTGTGTGACCCTTTACCACAGTGGAGAGAATTTAAACCAGGAACTGTGATCATTTTATACACAGAAAGTTTCATAATTCTGAAAAAGGTCAGGCCTTATACAAACTGAGCTTTAATTATAATACACAGTCTTCTGTAGATCATTCTCAGGGCGTATGAGAGAGGAGCTCTCCCTTCTCCCTAGCAAACCTAATTAGTTTATTTACCTAGAGATTCAGTAGCAGGGTTCTTACATTAGGCCTTTCACCTTCTTCCCCCCACAATGTTTTCTTTCTTTCTTTCTTTCTTTCTTTCTTTCTTTCTTTCTTTCTTTCTTTCTTTCTTTCTTTCTGAGATTCCCTGAAGAAAAGGAGAAAGTAGATCATGGGGCAGCTCCTTTAAGTTCACAACATCATATACTCCTTTACACAAATTTCAATTTTATGTAGCTTTTTATAAATTACCCTAGGAGGAAGAATTTAAGAAGTTTATTGACTAAAATTAATACTTTGCGCAGAATTATATACTGTCATAAAAGTCTAAAATATATATTTAAGCACAGTGAAATAAAAGCTAGATAGAGTATAGGGGATAAATCTTTCTTTAGCTTAAATCATTTATAACTACATTGGAGATAATGTAGAACTCAAAAGAAATAGTGAGTGAAAATAATAGTTATGCTGGGTAAATGAATTTAGATGAAAGAAATGTTTTTCATGAAATGTGAGAATATGGAGTGGAGTTTGTCGTTAATACTTAATACATTAAAATTAAATTTGTGTTCTTATTAAAATGCACATATTGCAATAAATGTAGTATTGACACATCTTTCTGAAATAAAAGATGAATTTTAAAAGCTGAAGTTTATATATTATGGCAACTTATTTATTCATCATATTCATAGATATTTTTATTGATATCTAAAAACAATAAACAATAATATGTTTGTAAGGGCTTTACCATCTTACCCTATGCTTTACATTCTAAATAGTATGAATTTTACACTGCTCAAACTCTAGAATTAAATGATATATATCTACCATATACACCTCTTAATTTCATTGAAGGTTGTACAAAATTCTGCCCAAGATACTGCTTGAGAAAGGAAGATTTATAGTCTATTTTGCCACCGCTGACAAGTCATTTTTAATGCAATAATTATACATATACTCTGGGTAGTTTTAATCTTCATTTTTATTTGTGATCAAATAGCTTAAAGTCAAAATAATGCAGCTGAGATTCCTTGAACAGAAAAACCAACATCAAATTAAAATATTTTAAGAACATTTCTCTGCATTGTTTTTATGGAACAGATTGTCCATAAATTACCTTAAAATTCAGATTCCCTCTATTTTTTCTTTTAAGAAAAAAAAAAGGTTTTTTTGGTACCAGGACCTTGCACTTGCCCGACAGATGCTCATGCCACTGAGCTAGATACTCTCTTTCTGTACTAAATATTTTATCTCTTATCTACTAAGAAATCTGTCAGCTATAGATCATATTAAGTAATAGGGCAAAATTTCTACTGTATATGCACACAGGAAAATATTACAGTTTCCCTAAAGACACTTAGAAATCAGTGTCAGATAGATTATTGTTCTTCCTGGCTATTATCTTTACAAAGTAAATTATTATTATGTTAAGTTTATTTATAAATTAAAGTATTTTGGTACAGTAGTGTTCAATGACATATTCATGGATAAGAAGCATTGTAGCATAGCACATAGCTACATATTAAGAGATATGCTGCTCAATTGCACATACTTAGCATAACAAGTACTAAGATTTTCTGCTTTTATTTTTGTTAGAAAAATGTTTTTAATTCTTATAGTGAATTAAATTACAAAGTCCCCCAGCCTTGCGATCCTGAGACTACAAAGGGCGAGAATCTGCCACCTGCTGTGATGGTCTCACAACATCTTTTCTACTCTCCTGGTCCTCCTGGGCAGTAGAGATCTCAGCTCTATCTTTGCAGTCCACAGTTTTCCTGGCACTTCCTTTCTGGCCAAACTCATGACATTTTCAATCATCCTGCTGGGTCCTTTGCTCTTGACGCTTAACATATATCTGACTAAAATCCCCCAACAGTAATCATGCCACTGCCTCAACATTTGACTGCCTTGAGATTTCTTTTGCAAGATTAACTAGTCCACTGCACTTAATCTCGGACTCAAGCAAAGTCTCTGGATAGGAACAAAATGCAGACAAACTTTCTGACAAGCCATAACACAAATCATCTGGAGCCCATCAACTAATGCAGTCCTTCTTCCCAGCAGAAACCTCGCCAGCCGGACTCTTATAGGCAGGATTTCTATTAGCAGGCTGGTCTTCTGTGCTCTGATCAGAACCTCCTACACAGAACAGCTGAAGGCATTCTAACTCTTTTTTAGTAGGCAACACTCCAAGCTTTTCCTATCTCTTCCCACAAGCCATTCCCAAAAGCTCGTAATCCATATTATCAGGAATAGTCAAAGCAATGACCCCACTTCTCTGGTATCAAATTCTGTCTCAGTTAATTTTCACTCACTGATGGGATAAAATACCTGATGCCCCAAATTACAGAAGGAACTGTTTACTTAGTGAAATTTTCAATCTATACTCAGCTGAGTCCAGCACAGAAGATAGAAGTTCATGGCAGCAAAAAACAGTGCAAAGTAGAGGAAGGAGCAGTGATGTGGCTTCTACCAAGCTTTCTCCTTTCTGTGCTGACTGCAAAGACCGGAGTTGCTCCAAGGAAGTGGTGGTGGCTGCTGCCAAGATCTGAGCTCCTCCAAAATGGCATAGCTGCATGATCAAACTCCTTCAAAGAAGTGGCACACAGAAGCCTTTCTCAAGCCCTTTACACATACCTTAAGAGCTGAGTCACTCTCAGGTGGACCCTCCCTACCCTAGATGGGGGCCCTCAGTACCCTTGGATTGGGGCCTCCAAGCCCAAGGGCATGGAGTTGCTGAGGCTACTCAACCAAGCTTCCAACCCCTCAAGTTGACACCATAGACAGGATGATTTTCAGATGGAAAAATATTAAATTTTGGATATACTTAATGTACAAGGCACTTGTTTTGATAAGCTCATAAGCAGCTGTCTAGTGGACAGTGACTTAGGAAAGAGTTCTAGGCCAGATATCCATTCAATGTTTTCAGGCCTATTGTATATTTAATGTGTATTTAGTAGATATAAAAATATGGTAGAAATTTAAAATGTCAAAGAGCAAAGAAAAATGCATGAGCATGAAAAAAATGATGAGATTGAGTAAGATTGAGTAAATATTCTATATTGACATACAAGAATGGTAGTTATGCCAATATAAAGAATAACAGTAGTGCTGGGGACATAGCTCAGTTGTATAAGCACCTACCTGGCAATCACAAGGTCCTGAGTTCGATCTTTGGTACCAAAAATAATATATAAAAGACAGTAGTAAGAGCCGGCAATATTGTTCAGTGGACTAAATGCTTGCTTATATAAGAGCAGGGGCCAGGGTTAGGTCTCTGGCACCAAATGCTGCTCCGGCACCTCCCCCAGGTGAGCTGAGCTGCAACGGTGTCTGGGCATGGTGGTGCATGCCTGTAATCCCAGTACTAGAGAGGCATAAATCAGGAGGATCATTATGCATCTGAGCTGCATAGTGAGACCCTACACACACAAAAGAAAAACCTTTAGAAAAAACAAAGACAGTAGTAGACACCTACCCTGTTCAGAGTCATGAAGAGATGGAAACAACTAAATGCGATCAAACAAACTAATGATAAAAATATATATTCTGCAACTATTATTTTACTAAAATAAAATAACTGTATACATTTCTGCTAGTGATTGCTATGTTATGGCAAGAGAAAAGAATAACGTGGCTTTTGAAAAGACATCGGGGCTGGGGAGTTGGCTCAGTGGAATAAGCACTTCCCTGGCAAGCGAAGGGCCTGAGTTCAATCCCTGGTTCTGCCAAAAAAAAAAAAAAAAAAAAAAAAAAAAGACATCCATTGTCAGAAATTAAAATCATAACTTTGCAAATTAGAATAAAGGTTTGATTGCCACCTGCCCCTCCCTGTAACCAAATTATAAAGGTTTTGTCCATGTCGACTTCAAAAAATAAACACCAAAAGCAAAAATACTTCAGACATTGTAAATGCAATTACTCACTGGAAGTACATTCATTTGATAAAGAGATCTATAAATTAGCAAACTTAAAATAATTAACAAAAGTAATGGTGAAGTTCAAATGAAATTTTTGTAGAAAAATGCAGAGTAAACAATAGTTCAATATTAATTGTTTATTTCACTTAACTCAGGTGAAGTAATTTCAGTAAAACATGTCACTTCAGCAATAAAGTTGGAATGATAGGTTTACTTTGTAACCATCAAGTAATAACATAGTTGATTTAGAGTGACATTGAGCCATAACATCAAGTAGTGAAAATTTAAGACGCCAGTTCAATTTCCCATCCAACAGCCCAGCTATTTATAAGTGAAAGCTCCAATACATCACAGATAAATGTAAAAAGAAGTTTTACTGCTTGTAAAAAATGGCCTGAGGAATACTGGGCTTTAACAGACATTATATTTAGATTGTGAAATTGATAAATTATCTTTTTTATGTTATCATTGAAAATTGGAAGCAATTATTGGTAATATGTACTTTTTGTTTTGTGTTGATTTCTGAAATTATGGATCAGTACTAAAATTCTGGTACCCATTCGAGGTAGTCATAGAATGCACTGACATCACCTACCTCCCCCCAACACAGTATACTCAAACAACACACACACACACACACACAGACACACACACACACATTTCCTTTACTTTGTCACTCATATGGCCTATTTATAAATTATTTAATTTTATTTCTTAATTTTGTATTAAAATAACTGTTTTTATAATTTTATGCATGAAAAATAACCCTACTCTATATTATAGCCCTATAAATACAAAATAAAGTAACTTTTATGCATTAAATATGTTCTTAATTTGGTTTATATTGGTTGGAGTCTGTGAAATTATTTTGTTTCATTAAGTTTTACTGAATATATAAACTAATGCAAGTTGTAAACTTCAGAGACATGATATATTTCATGTAACTAGATTGTACATTGCATATGATTTTGTGGTAAGCAGACAAAAAAGAAATATACTTTCACTGTTTATTAGTACCTGTCACTATTTCCCTAATACATTAAGTTATTCACATAAAATAGGTATGAAAATTTACAGCAGTGGAGCTTAAAAGAATTGTCAGTTCCTAAAGCTGTCCATCATTTCAAAGAAGCAAATTTTGGTGATTTCAGGGAACAAAGTGATGCCTTGTTGTTAATCTTAAAATTTTTGTAAAAGAACAAAGTTTGGTGGTGCATGAAATACAATGAAAGGTTAAAAAACATACTTGAATGGAGGACCCAAAGAGATAATTGATAAGGCTTTCTCAGACTGCAGAAAAACAGATAAGTAGCAGAATGGCATGACAGCTATGAAGTGAGATGAGGGTAATTGTTCAGGGTATCAGTAGACGTGTAACATAGTGATGAATAGAAACCATTCAGAAGACAAGTGAGTCGTACAGGAGGATGAGATAAGGGACACAGCAGGATAAGCACATTGGGCCATGGAACTAGCCTTCTGACAGCAAACTGAATGTAAATAATATAAATGTCTGCATCATTTTTCCTCTTTTCTTTTTCTACTTGACACTTTTTCAGGATTTTAGTAGGTGAGACATAAAGTAGAAGTATGTTGCATAAGAAAATTAAGCTATCATTAATGTGAAAAATCTGGAATGGAGCATAGGATTCATTGACTATCATTGGTGCTGTTTGATTCTGAATAAGTGATAAAGTAGAACAGTGTATTTAATCAAATGGTTGCAAAATAGTTAAAATTTTTCTTAAATAAATTATTTTATTTTCATTGGTAAGGGACTAAAGTGTGTAGCAGGTTCACTTAAAGTTATTTGAAAAAAATCAGATTTATTTTGAAAGAATTATAATATCATCTGTATTGTAAGTCTATACCCAATCAATCAACAAAGGCTTCGTAGTTATTAGGAGTCATCTGATTAAAAACAGCACGCGAATATTCTTACCATGGGTTCATATCCTCATTAATATATAATATAATTATTAAGATTTTGAGACTTCATATATTACATGCATTTTAAATGTAATAGACACTTAATGCCTCAACAAGCCAATCTAAAAACTAAAATTCACCAAATTATATTACTTTTTAAGTTTAAAAAATATAAAATATTTTCCTATGTTTTGATACAAAAAAAAATAAGCTGTCATCTTTCAGGGTGAAAGAAAGAAGATATAAGAATGATACCACAAGGGTGAGTCTGAAGGAGTTAAATTAGCTTGATTTTAATATACTCATTTTGATAATTTTGGAGATGACAGTCCAGCTTCAGTAATTTCCCTAGCTGAAAAACATTTCCCATTCAATTATGTATGTTCAATGATAATAATTCTCAAACTTTCTAAAACCATACAGCATATTAGCAACATTATCCTACATAACAGTGGCTTACATAGTGAGTTTTGGTAGTTTCATTAGCAAGTGAGTGTTTACTTCTGTAAATTCTATGAGGATTCTTGCTCCTAGGAATTCCTATTGTAACATTACACTAGTAAGTTAGTAAAGAATGAAAAGATCAAAGCAATTCTGTGACTTCATCTCAAAATATTAAAAGCTTTGAAATGGATGGGATGGGTAACAGTCACAGAATACTAGCCACAGAAAGCTCTGTTCCAGCCAATATCTTGTGTGAGTGCAAGTGTATGTGAAGGTTTGATGCATGATTAAAGGAAAAAAACCATCATAGCTGTGCCTACGTGACATTTTTTAGAACAATATTATATTATCAAATTAGCCATCTGTACACAAAGCTGTGTCTTCTGTCTTTGAAAGAAAACCATAATATTGTAACAGGAAGCAGAAACACTGAAACAACACCCAGGATTTGGAGGCAGATAGTACATGTGATCTTCTGATACAAGACCCAACTAGAAACAGTAATATTAGTGTTGTCAGTGATCATAGGGTGGGCCATACCCTAACTCCCCAAGATTATTACAGGTTTTTCCTAAATTGTTCAGGTCTATCTGTTCTATAACATGCTCTGGCAAGGTAGTGATGGTAGTCTAAATTAATCTGATTTAGAACGGTGTCCAGGATGTCTTGGTTACTCATCAAATCTTGGGCAAGTGTTTGATTGATCATTCTATTCTCTTGAGGCAATTGAACATATGGAATTTAAGGCAAAAACATATCTAGCAGGGGACAGTGAAGCAATGACTGGGTCAAGCAGCATAACAAGACACAAAAATCAAGGGGAGGGCCGGGGTGATGGCTTGGTAGAATAAGCACTTCCCTGACAAGCGCAAGGACCTGAGTTCAATCCCTGGTTCAAAAAAAAAAAAAAAAAAAATTGGGGGGGCCGGGGAGATGGCTCATTGGAATAAGCGCTTCCCTGGCAAGCTCAAGGGCCTGAGTTCAATCCCCGGTTCCAAAAAAAAAAAAAAGAAAGAAAGAAAAGAAAAAATCAAGGGGAATATGTATGGAGCAATCCTGTGAATGATGTCTTCAAGGTTCAGCCATGTGTGGGCTGGTCAGCATGCATGGCCTCTTCTGAATTATCCAGGTAAATTTTTCAGCAGATCTAAAGCTGGATTTCTGAAACTTACAGAGATAGTTAATATTTACCTGTGTTATATGTGTGCAAGAATGTCTTCAGATACAGCTGGTCTTTTAATTGGTTACAAGCTGTATGTAACTTTTATTTAATGTACTCTTTGAGTTACCCCTGCTACTAATGCAGGTTCATCTTCACTGCCTATGATCAAGAACAGATGCCTAGGTCCAGGGATGATTCTTTTTAGAGCAGAACCCAACAAACCTTTATTGTTGTTATGGTTTGTGTATAGTTGTCCCCCCAAAGCCTCATGTAGTTGTGGGGTGGGGACTTCTAAAGCTTGTGATTAACTCATGATCCACTGGGATTACGGGTGATCCAAGGCTGGGATTATAGGTCTTAGTACTGCTGGGATTATGGGTGTGTGTACTTCCCCCAGCCTGGGGCAGAGAGTCTGAATGCAATATAAAAGAGACAGAAAGACAGACTCCCTCTCTGTTGCCATTATTGTTCCACCGCCCATGAACTGGATGCTCTCTGCTCTGTGCCTCTCTGCCTGGGAGCCACCCAAGTATGGACTGAAATCTCCAGTAACTGTGAGCTAAATAAACCTCAACTTCCTTCATTTTGCATGTCAGGTATTTGTCTCAGCAATAAGAAAAGAATAACTGAGACAATTGTCTTCTCAGTGTGGGTAGGAAACAGAGGTCAGGGCTGTGACACGGTGACTGAAGTTTGAACAGGCTACAGAGCTATGGGTGCCAGAGCTGCAGCATGAGCTTGCAGAACATAAGGCGGGGGAAGGTCTGCTTCTGCATTGTTGGTGGCAGGCTTAAGAATAACAACAGGAAGCAAAAGTAGAAGAGCTTTGGCCAAAAAATCTTTGTCCAAGACCATAGCATACATAGCCTCGCCTCATAGAGCTACTTCCATTAATAAACAAGGTGTACTCAGCATCTGGAAGGCTTATTTTTTTTAAGTCTGATCAGTTTAGGAATAGTTTATTAGATGGTGCCAGACACTCATGGTTTGTAGGGCTCAGTTCCAGAGGCACGTTCATGGCCACAATGAGTGGCTCTATCACCATAAGCAGCAAGCATGGATTTTTGTATGAGAATCCTTGGTACTTGGTGAGGTCTAGAACAGCATGTGGCATTTGGAAACTTAGTGCTTGGCCTAAGGTTGAGCTTGTTATTTTTTTTATCAGAAGAACAGTGGCTGTTAGAGTGCAGAAACAGAGAGGAGGCAACTCTTATTGGTCAGGTCTAAGTATTTACATGAGTATACCACTGGGTGCTCCGGGGCTGAGAGTTGAGTAAGCATCATTGCTTTTGTGAACTCAAGGATTCAGATTTTATAGAATCCAGAAGCTCTAAGGAAGTTAAGGATTTTTTCTTTTGTAGCCAGTTTCTGCCAGATATTATAGCCAAGATTTTGTGTCCTTCCAGCAGGCAGCTTGGGTGTCATTCTGGGAAACTAGCAAGGTCAGCTAGGTGGGCTTCTCCAAAGAGGGTAAAGAAGCTTTTGAACCTCTGGGAAGTTGAGTCCAGGTCATTTGCAAAAAAGTGTGGCTGACAGGAGCCAATCAAAGGCAGAAGAGGGTGTTCTTAGGTCCAGGCAGGTGTACCAGCAGGCTGTGGGTGGAAGAAGACTGAGGCCACTAGTATGAAGGAAAATTGATGTGGCTTTGGTGGCTCATGATCTTGGCTGGCTTTCCAGGCCGGAGAGATGTATTTTAGCTGTTTGACAATCTGTACTGTTTGCTCAGGGACTAGGATAGAGTGAAGTGTGTCATTAGAGCCTCCTTGAAAATCGTAGGAGGGTTTTTAGTACAAATGAGCTGGTCTTTTTTTCTCAGGACTTTCCTAGTTGAAGGAGCTTCCAGGAGTAACTTGCAACCAGCAGAAATCATCCTTGCTGTGTTGTTGACAGCTCAGAGACCTTGCCCAACATGATTAACAGTCTATCACAATGATGGGTGGCTGGATGCTTGCTTGTGCTTTCCATGATATCTAATAGTGATGGGGGTCATGGTGAGGCATCATGGTTGATTTGTATGCCCTGAGGTGAGTCTTCACTCTACACTTCTGGGAGGAGAGTTTGCAAAACCTTAGTTTTACAGTTATCTGTCCTAAGCTGATGCAGGCATCATTTTCCTCTTGGGGAACAGTCAAGTTGAGTATATAGGATTAAACAAAAGTGAAGCTGACTGGTTTATTGCCAAGGAAATGTCCTCCTAGCCTATAAGTTTGTGCATGGCAGAAGGGGTGAGAGGCGAGAGTCCCTGTTGCCCCAGTGATGGTGGCTTTTTGACAGAGAGGACTTTTGAAGACAGCGTTCTGTTCCATTGTCTACCAGGTAAGTTATAGGATTGCCCTGACATTTTCAATGACTGTGGGCCCATGGTGGCCCAATTTGATAGAACTTGGTTTGTTCTATCTATTCAGGCCTGATAGGGTGCAACACATTTACCAGGGCTACCCATCCAATTTTTCCTCAGTCAAAATGTGGAACTCAGAAGGAATTTCTGATAGTCATCTCAGGTAGGTGTTAGGTGACACCATCTGACAGGGATAGGTGGGTAAGCAGAAGGCTCTGGGGGGAAGACATTTGTAGCCAAATGCAGGCATTGGATAGCTGGAACCAGTTCAGTTGGTTGGAAGTTGATGAGCTGGAAGCAGGGACAGCAGTTACAGGTGTTCGCAGCAACTGCAGCAGCTGATAAGGGTGCAAAGACAAAATCCTTAAGAAAAATGGTCTTCTTTTTACTTTTTTTTTTCTTTGAGATGCAGAGAACAGCTTCATTTTAATTTTTAGCTCCATAAAAGCCCCGTTTCCTGCTGTCACAGAGAGTGGGTTTTCACTAATTAATTCCACTGTATCTCTTACAGTGTATGTTATGTACCCTCGAATGATAGTGCAACAGATAAAAAGTGGGTACCCCTCAAAGAGATAGTTCAGATGCCCATCTGGCTGTGCCCCTTATGGGGACTTATGCACAACTTAAACAAAGAGAATGCAAGGCCTCTCTTATGCCATATGTAGATCTCCACAGAACCACAGGCAAGGTCCCAGTCAGCCACCTGCCCACTACTTCCCAGACGTGGTGCACAGATGGAGCAGCCTATAGCTTATGCTTTCCATCCCACTCACTCACACAGTCATTCAGCAGGCAGGCTGAGGTTAAACATTCCAACTCCCCTTATCATGAGGTGACTTTAACAACCAAGCTCTTCCTCTCAAACTGAGCAAAACTGACAGAGTAACTAGGGCACCCGAAGGGATCTTACAGAAATCAGGCAGACAGACAGGCAGGCAAACAGGCAAGAAGGCAGACTGCATCTTCCTCCATTTGGGGTCCATTGTAAGTTGCAAGGAGCCAGGAGTCCTCCTCCAGAACTGCAAGAGGACTCAAGAAGTCTCAAAGGTGTGCCTTTTCATTAGGACCAGGGCAGGTCTTTGTTCTGTCTGTGAGGACCATGACTGGTGACCAAAGAAGTCAGCACCGTTGCTCTTCCCTGCCAACTCATCAGATGCAACAGCAAGCAGAAACACTGGAACAGCACTTAGGATTGGGAGGCAGATATATTTACATGACTGGGCACTGATCAAGTTCATTCCCAGAATAACAGACCCTGATCTCTGGTGGTCTAGAGCTTTTATGAGATAAGCTAGCTAGAAGTACAATTGCAAAATGGCTCCTCTAGGGCAAGCCAAGTAGCTCAGGGGATTAAAGTGCTTGCCAGCTGGCACAGGGACCAGGGGTTCAATCCCCAGGTCTGTCATGCTGGGCCCTGCCCCCAGAGTATGCTGAGGCAACTGTTGAGACTGGGTGTGGTGGTGCATGCTGCAATCCCAGCCATTGGGAGGTTATAAACAGGTGAATCACTATGCCTCCGATCTAGTAGTGAGACCCTGAACACCCTGTAGACCCTTCTTTAAAAAAAAAAAAGTTCCTTGATCGGGGTTGGCTTATACAATGTACATCATAGTGATCAGTTATGCCTCACAGTGACAGCTTTCTCTAGGATACAGAAGCAACCATAGCTGGAATAGGAACTGTTACTTGAGCTATTAAGAGACTGAAGTGTATTGGTTGGGGTCCATTTTCTGTTATAATGTAATTGTCCCTTATTCTTGCCAGGCAAGATTACCACTTAAAGTTGTATGGGAAATTATTGAATATATATAT
>NW_004524718.1:2327555-2339449 GCF_000260255.1 Octodon degus
TATATATATTTATAGAGAGAGAGAGAGAGAGAGAGAGAGAGAGAGAGATCTAGGTAGAATACAATCTCTAATACATTAAAAATAGGCCCAGAATTATTCCACAAATTTAATCATGCCTGAATCCCAAAATTACCTCATGTTAAAGGCCTAGGACAAAAGCTACTGGAAATTTTATAGAAATAATGGAGAAATAAATAGTATAAATATCATGACACAATAGTTTTTTAATCCTTCTTTAACTTTATGTCATGTGTCCTTATAAAAATTTGACAGGAAAATTCCTAAAAAGGAAGAACTGCAATTGGTTAATCTGTTATGCCCAGAAAGATGATCTTATCTCTGAATTTCCATGTGCTCAATTGAGAATTCCTCTAGTGCCTCTGAAAGATTCACCAAGCTCTAGGTCATTAGCTAGACTTCTAATTTAGTTAAAAAGAAAATAAAAGGAATTTATTGCCTATTCAGCAGGGAGTTTAAAAGTAAATTATACTGCAGCCTCCCTTGGACAATCTGAATCCCAAGATCTGCTCAGGAACAGAGCCAGCCCTTATTCAAGGCGTAGATCCTTATGGGAAATTAACATAGTCCAGCGAGGAGCCACACCAGATGGTCTTTTCCATGAGTACATTTCTATCCAGAGAAACAGGAGGACATGCTTGCATTTCCTGACATTATCCCAGACAGCCTTCCTGTTGTCATTATGATCTAAGCTGATGAGAGTCCATGCACTGTTCTGTATTGAGTTGTTCATTTTTATGTGACAGCTTTTTACCCTATACTTAATACTTCATTTCTTTGCACTTTCTCTGAGAACTTTCTTCATTGAGCCTTCTGTCTTTTTTCCAACACTGCTCCTTTTTGTTGCAGTTCTCAACCCATCCTGCTTTCCTCTTGAGCAGAGTGAAAATCCAACTGGCCAAATTAGAAAAAATCTTTTTTCTCAATCCACATGTTTCTCTATCTCTGGATTCACTAACTTTTGCCTCTTCATCCTTGAGAGTTTCATCTGCTTTGTCTTTTCATTCACCTGTTCAGTACCATATTGTTTGTGTCCTTGCCTCCATCATTCTCCTCAGCTTGTTATTTTCCTCTCATATCTACATTGAGAAATTAATCTTGCATATTTCCATCACTGTTTCAGAAAAACAGGGGCTGAGCCCTTAGAATGTGAAGCCAGAATGCCTGCAGGATGCTTCCTTCTGACAGTTGTGTTTCAAAGATTTGTACCTAAAATGGGCAGTAATAATAGGACTTTCTACAGGGAGATAGTGAGAACAAAGTCCATAGGCAGAGCTAACAGCAGTGTGTACCTGTAGAAGCTTAATTTAACTATCAGATCTCACATTTTATGTGCTGCAACACAGGAGACTAGAGCAGTTCAATCCATAAAGGCATTAAACTGTGATATGAAATGCCTCGGCCAGTATAAACTGTATGTATCAGATAAATATCTCAAAGCTGTGAAGTGTGGGGTCAGATGCATTATTTTGACTTCTTTTTTTCTGGCTGTTTCTGAGCAATTTCTTTTGCTGCCTCTCTTCCTGTATCTGTGCTAAATTTCTAAGTGTCCCCAGGGTGTTTTCTGTACACGGTCTTATACTCTATTTATTCTGTAAATTCTCTCTTGAAATCTTACCCAAACTCATAGTTTCAATCTAACCAGACATAAAACTTTTCCCAAACTCTCTGTTTATGGACCATTTGTAAATATCTGAGTTTTGAAAACTTTAGTTTGAATATCCTTCACATACTTTAAATTCAGTATATCTCAACATAACACCATCACCCTTTCCCACAGACTAATTCCTTGCCTGTATATTCATTAATACTCTTTCTACAAGCCCCAAAAGATAACATTAAAGCTAGAACTGCAGCTGTACCATGACTTTTCTTCTATATTAATCTATATGTACTAGCTGCATATTTTAGTACACTGACTGCTCTTCTTTTGCTTCTTCTTTATGCCACGCTCCTTTTAGATTATAATCATGGGCTTCTACATGTCTTCAGTCTGAGCCTCAGCCAGTCTCCAGGAAATGATATCTGAGTGGCTGCTACCATTCCTTTAAATATATTCCATGGCACCCTACTAATTGGAGAATAAAATTCAAACCATTTTCTTTGTTACAGAAGGTCCACACTATCCATTTTCCATAGTCATGTAGAACATCTTGCAGTTTTCCTTTTTTTATAATTTTATTGAGAAACACATAGCAATGAGACAGTTTCAAAACCTATTAGTAGGAGAGCTTCAATAATTTATACAATGCATATTGCTATCTTCTTAGTGGTTATTCATAGTATAAGGTGTGGACATGATATTCTGGCCAAACACTATTAGTACAAATCTTTTTTTCTCATTGAATTAAAAGAAAGTAGCTATATATCTATGCTATTTTGTATATACAGATATAAAATGGACCTTCATTTCTATCCTCTTTATTTTGTTTAGTTTTGTCAGAGAAGGGTATTCTATTGTCATTTAAATATTGTAGGTGCGTGAATTCAACAAAATATCCCAATATAGTCCAGTAGTCCATAATAGTAGTGGGTCATCCGCAGATCTGGTAATGTCAGAAGTTGTGGACCTGAGCCCTTTACAGTCCAGCATACCAACATGGTTTCATCACTTATACCTGGTTTTTGTGGGTTTTTTTTTTTTTTTTTTTACCTTTCTGTTGGATAGTTAAGACCAAGATAAAGCAAGACCTATATAACAAGAAATGTAACTTTTGTATCTGATAAGGTTAGTCAAGTCCCCTCAGGATTTATACTGTAACTCTGTACAGCAGTTGGTAGATCCTTTGTCAGTGTCAGCCATGTGGATGAGTCACGGCCATTGCTCGGCCATTGTGCTCTCTGTGAAAGCCTGAGAGAATGTTTTCTCTCCACGTGACTCTCCTTAGTCATACTCTACATCATCGATCACATTGCTCCGTGGTCCCATAAGCTCCTTGATCAGAAAATTTGGGACACAACCGAGTTACATGATGTTACAGTACAAGTTCTCATATGTCCTGAGTCATCACTGACTTTGAAAGGCTAGAGTCAAAATGTTGGCTGTCCTAGTAGCCCTTCTTTTTCTCTAATTTTTCATCTGTAAACTTAGGTTGTTAACCCTCCCCAAATGAAGCTTATTATACACTTTTCTTTCTGTCATCCCTCCAGGCCTTCCATACTCAATTCCCATTTCTCCCATTCTCTAGATGGTGTCCATCTTCACTTTTACTTAGCAAAGTTGTGCTACACTTTTAGAGTTCATTGAAGTTTTGGCAACTTGCCTACAAAGTTTTCAGTCTTATTCAGAAGCCTCACTCTTAGTAAGATTACATCAAATATAGTAAGCCTTATGCTATATTCCAATTGTTATCAACAGTGTGTATTTGTGAATACATAGCAGTTATATTCATCTTGGTCAACTGGTACATATGCATGCTACATCTTGATTGGTATAGTCCCCATTTCCTGGCCCCACCCTCCTCCTCTCCCATCCTCTGCCTCCCCTTTTCCTTAAGTCCCTTTTCAATTCTATGAATTCTACTCCCTGTTTCCTACCATCTTCTCTATTTTCATCTTTGAACTATTTAGTTACATGTTGGGTTTCTCATATAAGAGAAACCAACTGAGATTTAGCTGTCTGCAGCTAAATAATTTATTTCACTTAGCATTATGGTCCATAGATCCATTCATTTCCATAAAAATGACTCAAATTGTCCTCTCTGGCTAAGTAGTATTACACTTTGTATACGTACCACATTTACTTTACCCCTTCATCCTTTGATAGTCTTTTTCCCACTTATAAACTTAATAGTAACAAAGCCATCTCTCACTACTCTTCCTCCCACCATCTGGGGTGCTCACACTGGCCTCTCTTAATCATTCAGCTTTGTTCTTCCACTACGATGTCTGTGCTACTTGCTCCTTCAGCCAGAGACATACACTCTGCTTTGTCACCACCTTCATATCTTTGCTCATCTGACTTGTCTATCATGACTGTACTACTTTCAGTGGAAACTACACTATCCTAGGACTCCTGTCACCTCACTTCATCTTTTTCTAGAGTAATATCAGGTTTATCAAACGTCTCTTACTTTGCAAAACAAATGTGGAAGAAAGACCATGTGTTTGCATTCTTCTGTAAGTATCACCAATGCCTAAAGCAGAATGCATCTTCCATAAATACTCAGTAAACTTATGAATGATGAACAAATTCTTATTTGTAGCACTAAAATGGCAGAGCTATAATAGACATTCGATAAATACATATTTGTAGAGCTAAAGACAAATTAAAATCATTAAGGATTCAATTCCAACTATTCAGCTCAATGAGAGGAACTTAAAATTAAATAATCAAATTCTTGTTAAAATTAGGAAGGTCTCTCATTATGCTGAGAACGAAAAATGCCCTTGCAAATTCCAATGTGATATGTAGATGCCAGCATGATCACCAGGAAATTAACCTGTAGCCAAGGTAATTTTCCCCTGAAGGAGGTTACATTATTTTCCACTTCTTATCCTGTCTCTACTGTAGGGACAACTCAGAGAACTTCTGTTCAATTAGCCTCTGGGAAAGATGAACTGTTAGCTACTAAAGAAACACCACACGTGCCATGTCCAACTCAGTGAACAGATACGTCTGGTGGATTAGAATAAGTTTCTGTTATATGTTCAAATTGTACTGTGATTCGGGGTTGATTGAGAAGGGGTAGCAGGCGTGACGAACAGCAAGATGAAGATATATTGATACCAACTCTACGCTCAGGGCCAGCTCTCCTTGCAGAATGACAAATAGACATGCCTTGTTGGAGCCACGGCTGAGAAAGCCTCTATTGCATTCATTGCTCTTATTGTACACAAAGCTTAGGAGTGGGGAAATCAAGTATCACCAAGTACCAGCTCCAGCTTCAAACAGCCATCTGCACAATCCCTAATCATTGCCCAAGGATTAAAAGCTGAATTATGCTTTTTGGAAAACTGCACTTTTGCTAAATCTTTACTAAGGATTTTATATATTTATTCCTTTAATAATTAGGATGCAATTCATTTTTCTCAGTCTAAAATAAGTACAAATATTGCAAGGCGATCATAAGAAAAACCTTCAATTTATTGAATTTAATCAGATATAGCATTATGTTCATGTTTTTAATCATTGTTTTATTTTTGGTTATTAGATTAAAATACAATTGAAGAAAGCTAATCCATAGATAGAGGGAGCAGGCAGGCCATTTGTTTAATTTCTATAGGCAAAGGAGGCCAACAGGAAAGGAGAGCAGTGTAGAGGTGCAATGAAAGGCTCATGGCCTTGGGATGTTTAGACCCTGGAGTTCTCACTCAGCCACATGAACAGGAAATGCCTAAATGACTGTGTCTCCTTCGTCTTGTTTCCTAAATGAGGTTTAAATATATTAACATGTATGAAAGCAAGGTAGTGATTTGATGTCACCAACTTTATATCAATGCACAAGAGCTCCACAACTTTAAGAAAGAAATTATCTAATTATTATTTGGTAGAGAAAGTAGTAGACTCTATCAATACTGACTAAGAGGTCCCAGCTGACAGAGCTCCTAAGATGTGGAGTAGGGTTTATGCCTTTCTCTTTCCATGCTCCTGGCTATTTTGTCATGCTGGAGGGCTCCCACAATGCATGTGAAAATCAATCAAGTCCCCATTGTGAAGTGAACTGAAAATGGGAAAATGCTCCTGAAAACAAGGTACCATTTTAAATCATTTTCTCAGCAATTAATACACACCCAGTATTGAAGGATATTGTGGAAATAAAGCACATTTTTGGTTCCAGTTCAAAGAAGTTTCTTATTATGCACATGTTATACGATCATTTTACTGGAGCATGTACTTAGTATCCAGGAAAATCACTTCCAACTGAGTGACATGGCTCTTTGATAATCAGACATGATCAGACACTGGCTCTATTAAGACAAATTAATTTATTGGAAGCTATATAACTATTTACATATTTTCATAAAAAAAGAGAGAAATACACATGGTAGAACAGGGAGCAGGACAAACATATTCTCGTTGGGGAAAACTAATGTCTGTGCCCCTCATGGACTCACTCTGCTGGTCTAGTCTGCTCTATTTACTCTATCTTCAGGGACTACCTCTGAAAAATTGAAATTTTGAGAAAGAATCTTCTTTGCCTAGTTTTAGTGGACACTTTTTCCTTGGACAAGGCAGGATAGACCACTCCATCTCGCTAAGGCTTTGTTACCAGGAGGAAAAGAAATAAATGGTTGGCAAGGAAAATGAAATCAATCTGTCTAAGGAAAAAAAGGAATACAGACATCCCAATGGTTGCATCCTCAAAACATAAGAAATACAAAGTATCAACAAAGAGCAAAGTGAGAGATAGCCAATAGGAAGTAGGGAAATAGCTCTTTCTCAAAGGGTAAGAGGGTCAAGAAATGAAGTCAAGAGAGGATGGAAAGGGGATAGAAAAGAATTAGCATGGCTGTGTGCAGGTAGTAAGAGTGTAAAACTTATGTACTAAATACATGTACAGAGTAAGGAAGGGGATCAAGACATGGATGAGGAGTTGAGTAAAGGAAGGGGAAAAGGACGGAGAAGAGTTAGGGTGATATATATGTAGCACCCCCATCAAGGAATGTAAACATTATGTACTACAAAAATGTAATAATAAAAAATATGCACTGTATGTTGAAATCTCATCTAGGTATGATAGTGTACACCTGCAATCCCAGGTACTCCAAAGGCTGAGGAAGCAGGATTTAAATGAGAGATTAGCTTGGTCAACATAGTGAGTTTTTGTCTCAAAGTAAAATTTTAAAAAGGCTGTAAATATGGGTCAATGGCAAGCATCAGCTTGTGGTTCAGTTGAAGTCCTAACACTGAAGGTGATACTAGGAGGTGATGTACTAGGGGAAACAACTGGTAGCCTAATGTGGAGCCCTAGTGAATAGAATTAATGTCCTTATAAAAGAAGCACAAGGGAGTTCCTTTACCTTTTGCACCATGTTTGCGCTCAGTCACAGGCGACCTGTAAAAATCACAGATAATGTCTTTGTTGGACACCAAAAATGCCACGGCCTTGCTCTTGGTCTTCTTCACATCCATAATTATAATAAATAAATTTATACTATTCATAAGCCACTTCATTTATTGTAATTTTTTATAGCACCCCAACTAGACCAAGTCCAACAAGGATTATCTATAAGGAGTAGAGGATTTCCATGGCAGCTTCAAGGAAAGCACAGATCTTAAATGACTAACAGACCTAAATACATAAATGCAGAAAACTCTCACTGAAGAATTACAAAATTTTCATAAATATTGGAATCATACCAAGGATTATGGAAAATTACCAGTGAAGATGGGTCATTGAAATTTTTCCCCAAGTAGTTTTAGATTTGTTTGGTTTCTATTTTGTTTTACTTTTTAACAAGATGATGGATAATCCACATGGGACTGTGTGCATGTGCACATGCTAAGTGACTAAAGCTTCAAAGCTTTCATAACCCTGAGATTAGTAGCTATCAGTTTATTAAAAGAAATATTTGATTATTTAGTACTTTTTTAGAAATAGACACTTCTAGGAGGCACTGTATAAAGGAAATGAGTGTTGAAATTTCTGGAAAATAGATAAAATATTGAAATGAAAATACTTGACTTTCTCACATTGTCTATAATTTATGCCAATTAACTTTACCTTAATTTCTTTCTCTTCAATTGGCATGTAGTCAAATCATCCCTTTTAATATTAGATGATTAGAAGGGAGCTGGATTGATAAAATATGGCTGTTAATCAAAAACGTTAATATTTTAAATTTTATATCAGATTATATTATAAAGTAGGCTTTCATGACTATTGATAAAAGAATCAGAAATGTATACTTTAACTACTGTTTTATTTTTAAGATATTCTTAGCCCATGTCATATTGCCATTTAAAGCAAGCAAGATTACCAATAAGAGAGTATGTTCATATCAATATGTATTCTCATCAGTCACCTCCATCAAGGGCCTTCCAACAATTATCAGTTACAAGCTTACTAAATATTCCACTGGCACCATGAGGTACTGTATGCCCCCTAACACCCCTTACCATAATATACCTTTCCTTACTTCTATCCGGAAAGTTATTCTGAAATACAAAAGGAAAAATGAAGAGCTGATACTGAGAATTTATGACATACCAAATGTTTTACATTTGGTAAAATCAAATGTCCAGGAAGAATTTGTGTAATAAATGAAGGTCCAGGCAGCAATTACTATGAGCTTTAAAAGTTATCTTGATAGTATTAGTTACTCACTTTTTTATTGAGCACGTTGTATGTGATACAAATCAATTTTAAGAACTTCCTACACAGCACATTACTTAGCCTCAAAAGCCACTGCAGGAATCCCAGCTTCTGTCCTGCTTCACAGAAGGCAGCACGGGGAGGCAGCCATACTCAGTCTAGAGACCTACAGATCTACCATCTGACGCAACTGCAGGGGGACCACAGTACACAGAAATATCTGTTGTTAAGCTCCTAAGCAAGGCTGCCTATAGTCAAATCCAGCTCTTACCTCTTGAGAATTGTTTCTTTTTGGGGAAATACACTTGACATCTCTGAGCCTCAGTTTCATTATCTTTAACATGAAGTAAAACTACCTTGCACCCAGCTAACACAGACTGAATTGGTTAATGCTTGCATGACTCTTGGAAGAGGGTGCGATAAAGTTTGTTAGATGATAGTTCGTTGTTTCCTACCAGTTTCTATGGAAGCACATTCAAATTTGCTTAGTGATGGCAATATCCTGTTAACAACGCCCAAGTAGGCTATTTTGTCACTGTGTACAGTGTGTCAAATGTGAGTTTGCACAATCCTGGATAGCACATTTCACCAGTGCACGTGGCCTTTCATGCCATCAGGAGGTACAATAAGGACAGGATGCATGAGGTTGCTGCCAGCAAAGTTCAGCAAGCTATTTTAGTCAGCTGTTTTAATAAATAGGAAATATGCATCTTAAAAGAACAATGAACAATATAATGTAGAAAATGCATAGAACAGTAACATAGCCAGTTTTTACTATTATCAATACTATGTGCTCTAGTGAGTCACATTTTGATGTGACTGCAGGTAGACCACAATACATAATAAGATCTGTTGTTAGCCAAAATTTGTCACATTTGCAAAACCAAGTAACTATTTGATAAGATATGTAAATCAGAGATAAACCTACCCAAACATTAATGAATTCATCTTAAGAATTTTATAGACACTGAAAAATGTTCAACATTCAAGACATAAATGTAAACAAAATAGCCATTAATTTTGCCTTCATGATGTTCATTTTTCTCAGTCTTTTGTAAATATGATAGGAGATAAGCAAGAAAAATTGACCCAAAATTTCAGCTCTGAAGGGATGGGGTGTTTTAAGGCCAGTTACTAAGTAGTAGACTGCTCAGAGAAGGGCAAGCCAAATTTAAACCAAAAGCCTAAAAGTGAAAAGCTCAACCAAAAGGAAAATTATAATATTCCATGAGCCAGTTTCCTACATAAGTATAGTAGAGGCAAGACAACAACACATTGATGATGTCGGTGGATAACTTAGAAAAGAAAGCTCTCTGATTGCAAAACTGTGGTCTGACCACACTTTTCCCTCTACCAACAATGTCACTTTTATGATGTATCTGAAAGCAATGAAACAGAAAAGGCTGAATTCTAGCACTTATAAAGAAGACAATTTTAATTCTTGCCCAGGTGCCACTTTCTTTTAGAAGCTATGTTTTCCCTGAGGCCTTCAGTAGGGGAGGAGGTATGTGCTATTCCAGAGTACCTGCTACCCAGGGAATTGGTAATGGGATTGCACAGTGAGAACCTTGACCTCCACATCTCTGCACTTTAGGGAATCCATTTCCAGCTTGGAATCTAAATCATATTTTTTAAAAGCCTCTATCATAACCACAGCATGGAAAAATAAAGCTGATCTCCCGAACAGTATGTAGATGTAGCATGCTCATTTTGGATACAGAGATAACATCAGAATGTACAGCAGCTGTTCTGGCATTTAGCAAATAAAAAGCTAGATTTTGTGGATGACAGTATGAGAGACCAATAGACATAGAGGAAAGAAGGCGAAGGAAAGAATCACTGGTGGGAATGATTAATCCGCAGGTCCCCTAAGCATAGGAATTCAGTCCAATCAGACCAATTCCATTTCCCCCATACTACTTAAAAGTTAGTATCATTGGAGAAAATATTAACAAGTATCACAACACACTGTATTCACTTATGTATCACAGAGCAGATAAATTCTTTATTCCTCTTTTAAAAATGTTAGTTTAAACCCCCTAGAATCAAAAGATAGTGCTTGTGTGCTAAAATCAGTTTTTTTAATGAAAGACACACAAATTCAGAGTTGACTTCAACCTAATGCCTGGTAGTTTTGTACTACGGTTAAAGAATTGTTCCTGTTTGCATTTTTGTAAAATACAAATTAAAATAAAATTAAGCTCCTTCTGTCCATGGCTTTGCTGTCTTACAGGAAGTTAAGCCCTATAAAAACTAGTATCTATGCCAGATTTAATCAATATAGCTTTACTTTGATGCAATGTTTTTGATTACACCATTGAAAACACTTAGCCAAAGCTTCATGTGCTGCCACACACCTATTCCAACTACTCTGGTGGCTTTTGGAGGAGAATTACTGGAGGTCAGGAGTTTTGAGCCAGCCGGCAAAACAGTGAAAACCTGCATCAAACAAACAACAAGAAACTGAAAATAGTATATTACTTGGACAACTGCATGTATTTTCCACTTTAATTAAAAAAAAATCTCACAGTGAACAATTAAAATAGTGACACATTTCACAATCAGTCAAGCTTGATCTGTAAACTTTTAACAATATTGTCACTTATTTGACAGATATATTTCCCTTTAGAAACTGAGGTGGCACATTTCCCTTTTCACACTTCTTCTGTCTACTTGATCTCTGCTAATAGTGCTGCTGCTGATGCAACAAAAATAGAAAGAAAATAGTATAAAAAAAGAAAATTATCTTCTAATGAAGAATTAGGAAAAACAACATGGAAGATTTGAATTTGTGTGGAATAGGCAGAATAGTTTTTGTAATAATGCTGGGGTAGAAATAGAAATAGTTCCACATAAGCAAAGGCCCAGAAGTTGGGAATGAATCTTATTTTCTAGGCAAATTGTACCTTTAGCCTGGATATGAGGGGAACCGTCACAAGGTGAAAAATTCACGGAAGTCTTTGTCCATGGTACAAATATTTACCAAACTAAGTATGGCTTGCCCAGGGCAGACAGCTACCAACTGGGTATCGGAAGTGCCCATTCAGTAGAACACCTTGCAGCAGCATTGATTTTTAAGAATTCACTGGAGAAAAAGCAAGTAGTAAAGTCTTCTAAATGTGACTTTCTTTTTTATTTTGCTCTATGAGGCCACCTATAAACACATGAAAGAGGAATTCTCCAGAGTCATTTTCTAATTTAGCCAGAATGAAGAGCAGCTCACTGGCAAGTAATTTTAGTTCTCAATTTAAACTAGTGGAGAGCTGCACACCGAATGAAGATTGGATTTTTAATATCGCTCTTGTTTAAATAACCGAAGGAGTTTGGCATAATAAAAATGAGGAACATTGATTTGATTCCAGGCTGATCATCTTTTCTGACTGGAACAGGAAGGAATGAGAGCCCGATTCAGAAAGCAAGAGCCTCGAGATTGGAGGGAGAGCAGAGGAAAGAGGGGAAAGATGAAGATTCAGCTCTTAACATGTCTCCCTCCTGGTTCTATTATTTAAATAGTTTTTGGGGCTGGAGAGATGGCTCAGTGGTCTAAAGCACCTACTTAGAACAAGCTTAGCAAAGCATCAGGGTCCGCGGTTCGATCCCCCAGCACCACATGCCAGC
>NW_004524718.1:2339549-2345908 GCF_000260255.1 Octodon degus
CACACACACCACTCTCTCTCTCTCTCTCTCTCTAATAAATAAATAAATAAAAATTAAAAAAAAATAAATAGTTTTAACATGGTAATCTTTTACTATGAAAAGATATTCTGAGACACAAGACATGAATCCAGATGTCTAACGTGTACTAACAACACAGCATAAAATAAAGATGGGCACCACGATCCTGCTCTACTCCTAATCTACTACTCCTAATCTGTTCTGCATTGAGCTTCCTATGGAAGTTTATAAAATATATGGTCATTCTGGTTCCTTATTTACATACACACACACACACACACACACACACATCATATGACTTTATGAGTATTCTATTCTATTCTATTCTATTCTATTCTATTCTATTCTATTCTATCCTATTCTATCCTATCCTATTCTATTCCTCAAGGTAGATCACCCACCTTCTTATCTTAAGGACAGGAATATGAAGTTAAAAAGAAAAAGAAAGAGAGAAAAAAAATGTATTCTTCCCACCAGTGACTAATTCAAGTTTCTTGATTGCAAAATCATTTCAATGAATCAAAAAAATACCCTCACATAATAAAACGTATTACAGTGAGCTTTAGAAGATATTTGTGAGAATCAAATGCATACTTTAAAAAATAAAAGCATTCTATTAAAAATAAATAATTCACCTTGAAGAATCCAAATAAAAAATTTATAGATGTCAGGATCTTTGAACATTATTTAGTTTTTGATTGGACTTAACAACTTCTGATTGGAGTACACTGAGCCCTGTGACTGTTGAAGTACAGTAAGCCTCCGATGCAGACACTCAAGCTAAGAACCGCCACAGATACAAACAGACCTGAGATTTTCATTTGTGGATGCGAAAAAAAGTCAGCAGTAGCTCGCCTGTATGATTTGACTAGCATAGTTGAACTCATCAATAGCATAGATTATTAGTAATCTAATTTATTCTTCAAGTCAAAGTATGTATGACCATATCACTATATGTATTTTACATGATAATTCTATATTTCTGAGTCCTACGAGACTGATGCAATAGCTCTGATTTCAAACCACTATATCATTGAATGGGCAGTATATGACTGCATGTTTTTCTTCCTGATATACATAAAATTAGAACAAGTAAAAATAATAACTTAAACGGTTTTTAAGCTTTTGCGGGGAATTTTGTGAATTAAAACACTCAGCCTGATCAATATTTGATTCTCTAAATTTGTATTTCTATTTCCATTTCAGTGACATGTAACAGTAAGAGTTACGGAACTTTGAAAAATTCTGAAATAATTTAGAGTTTTTTCTTCTAGTTCTTAAGAATTTTATGAAAATGTCATGGCTTTCTCCATTTACTGGTCATCACTGGAGGTTAATCATGAATGCCTCATGATTCCTTCCTTGTTGATTAATTAACAGGACAAATGAAAGCTAGGCACTCTCTTCAATCTCCTGTATTGAATTTTTCACAAGTTTGAAGTGGTTTTCATATTAAAAATTGTTCTTTAAATTATTATCCTTGCATCATCTGATTATCTAATCCCAAATGTTCAAATATTTAGCCATACACAATGACTTAGCAACTAAGGAAAACAGAGTATATATTTGAACACATTGCTTTATTCATCTCAGTCAACTGATGGTAATTCCAACTATACTACAAATTTCATCCTCTGAGAACTTGAAAATTGAGCCTCTAATTCCTTTTGCTGTTGCTCTTGTATGGAGTTTAAACTCTAGGGTGCCTGCCCTTTAGCTCAGTTCTTTAGGGGCCTGCTTCAACAAAACAGTCCGGCTCAGGTTACTGTGGTTCGATCCCCAGAACTCAAGCCAGCCAAACCCGCCCTGAAGGCATTCAGAGCAAAAAATAAAAAAATTTAAAAACTCTCTGGGCCTGTACTTCCCCTGGCAGTACCTTATGCCACTGAGCTGTCTCCCCAGTCCTCAAACTCCTGATATTTAATTTCTATCAGTTCTATGAACTGCCATCTTTCATCCTATGCATACTTGTTGACACTATATATTCCAGGTGCTGTTGTAGACTCTGAGATACATCAACACAAAGGTATAGTTTCCCTCTCTGAACTCTAGTTAATACCAGGATGAAAGTTAATATATGTAATGAGTAAATTATAGGCCTTAAGGTAAGATAAAGAAACTGCACAGCAAGATGATAACTATTATGTGACACTCCAAAACTGTATTATTCAATACAGTAGTTAGGACCGGCCTCTACAGTCGGGGACACTTCATAGAAGTATTGAAAAAGTTCAGAATTAACCATCAACACTAATTCCACAAACCAAATGTTTTATTTTTCTATGTAAAAATAAGAAAAGCAGTTTTAGTCAAGTAAAAGTTATTAAAAATATGCAATAGCATGAAATGAGGAAACAGCTTCCTGACACATCTGAAATGCAAATTGTACTTGATCATTCACTAAGAGTTTTCTTCCAGGAAAAGGGATTAGGTCAATCTTTACAAATAAATAGAAAAATAGCTAAATTAGGTTTTTAAACATGTATTCTATTGTATATTGAAAATTAATGCTCTATAAGGGAGGAAGGAATATTTTATATACTTATAAAGGAGATTAAACTATGACTGATACAGAGTCCCGCCTACTCTGAAAGTTGTCATATCAAAGACTAATAAAAAGCAAAAATATTTGTGGTAACATTAAATATGCAAAGTATATATGTATCATCGCTTAGTTGGAACTAATATTATTTTACACATTCTGGAAATTTTATTTTTCAAATAAATTCCTTGCTTGATAATAGTGATTCATACTTACTGAAGGCTTATTATATTATTATATATTACATTATATTATTCTATTATAGACTCATATAGCAGCATAATATATTCAATTGTTGCTTGCAACAAGTTTATGAATTATGTATAATTATGTCCTCATTCGCAGATAAGATGCTGAGAAGCTGAAGGGATAAGAAGGGTAAGTGGTGGAGCTAATCAGCAACTCACCTGTTTTCACACCAGATCCAGAGTTCTTAACTGCAAGCTAACACCGACTCCTATAAGTAGTTCTCAAGTACGAGACCCCAGCAAGGGTTGCATAGATGAGTACATTTAAGCCAATCCTTTGGGATGCAAGAAAACATATAAAATTGTTAACTAATGTTCATCTAAAAATTAGAAAAATGTTCATCCAAACTATATTTCATAGAGCTGAATCCTGCTGTCCCACTAGATCTGAACCCCAGGCAACCTGCCCTTCACGTGTAGCATCTGAGGAGAGGACAAGAGTGCATGGGTAGCTGCGAGAGCAGGGCTGGTGAGCAACCTCACTGAGGTCATGAGTTTCAGTTGATTGCTGCACACTGTAGTTTGTAAAGCAATCTGCAAGCATTTACAGGCATGAGGATCTGTTCCGACTGCATTAGCCCTCTCAGAAGAACCAAGTAGAAATGCGAGAACGCTTCACGCAAAGGGGTTGACAGTGAGGCATGGTACTAATAACTCAAGCACAGAGGAACGTTTCCATTTAGAACAGACTGCAAAGAACTTACCTCACATGGGGTTTGGCCACTTTCTAGCATGTACTTTATCAGTCAATTCACATCCCAGCTTTCAAGCCAAGGTAGCCAATCAGGCGTGTCACCATCAACCATTTTCCTTTTAGTAAAGACATAGTCTTTGCTAGCACTCAAACGGTGTTACAGTGCTAATAATATAGGAAAAATAATGTTCTTTAGCACACTTCTATTGTTCTAAGTACATCATTATAAAAGTATATGATTTACACAGATAAATAAATATTCATGTATTAGGGAGACATAAAATATTTACTGGCAGTAGTTGGGAGGTCAGAGATTTAAATTATCAAAACAGCATTGAAAATGAGAATGGGTTTGGTTGTAAAATCAGCTTTAATTTTCTTCCATGATAACATAAAAGTAATACTCAAGTGTTCATACTTAACTTTAGATAATGCTCCTACATATCTGAGTCAATCTTATTTTTTTCAAGTTTATTTATAACTGACTTTTTATCCTTAAATGGTTGTACTTAGCATATATGTGTAGATTTATGGGAAATTATTTGGTCAGCTTCATTTTCTTACTCTTTTAACTCAAGTCAAATATTACATATCAACTTGTCATTAATGTGGCCATTTTCCTGTAACTATGATTCCCTCACATATTGTGTTTGCAATCTTTTCAGATACAATATTAAGTTCAAAATTTCTCTCTTTCCTGCCTCTGACAAGTCCTGGGGTGTCTTTCTCTCCATGACGCTCACCTTTTCTATCCATTAATACAACTATCTACACACTTAAGGATATTAACAATTTCTTTGTCTTCTTTTGCATACCCAAGCACTATCTAACGAAGTGGCGCAAGATAATTCTATGAAAGATGAACATGGGAAGAGCAGAGTTTAATTCATTTGGGCGAGCCACTGACCACCCCTGCTCAGCAAGTCAGGAAATGCTGGCATCCTTCTTTTTCTCAGCTCAAATATCTTTCTGGTTTCTAGAGCAACCACAACTGGCTGTTGCCATGATGCGTCAGGGGCTGCTCGGAGGAATTTATAGTGAGATAGATGTAACACACTTTTTGAAATTTGTTTTGTTTATCCTCTTTCATTGCTTTTATGTTTACAATATCTTAACAAGGATGGGGAAGGAGTGAGGCAGTCCAGATGTTCCTATCTAAGATAGGTTAGAGGCTGAACTGGACTTACTTTGACCCAGATAAAATTAACACATTGAAAGCTACCATCTCCCTACACTAATAGCCAAGATCCATCACTCCACATTTGTGCGATTATTCTAAAATAATAAGAGTAATTTTAAAGATTCTAATTTAGACAACTGAAAATATAAATCTTAAAAAAAAAAAACCCTTACGCACATGAATTCTCCTGCTTGCCTTAGAACACTTTGCATGTAGAACACACTTACCTTGGACCTTGGTACAAACACTAAGTCAGGTCTGGTGTTTGCCACAGGAAACAGTGTGAAGTTTCACTTGAACTTCCATTGCATTTTTCTGACAAAATATTTAAAACACTCATTTTTCTTTTCATTGTAATAATTTAGATACCTGTTTTTCCCCCCTATGGGTTCCCCTGGTGGATCGAAAATACGTTTCACATATTATTAAAAATTTTCTCTTAACTTTTATCACATAGCATGTTTATTAGTATCCAACATAGGTAGACATATTCCAAGATACTTCAATATTTTATTAGTTGTTTAAAATGAACTTTAGTATCATATTTGAGTGCCTTACACATACTGGTATTCACTACATGCCGTTGATTAATATTTGAGCAAACTTCAGCTAAAGCAAAGTTATTGTATGTGTAGAATTCATTCAAGTGCACAAAGTACAGATTTGACAGTGCATTCCTTCAGGAGAAATGTGAACACCGAGTGTATTTTCACATACAGATAGTCAAATTATTTGATGTCACTTCATGCAATCTATTTTTCTCCAAAAAATAGAGAAGTTACAAAGGAAAACACAATTTATGAAAACAGTGATAGCAAATAAGTCCAGCATAGTGTCACTGTTTTTCAAATTTTTTTGTTTTTTAACATACATCAAAAATATAGTTTTTACAGAGATTTGTTCAAAATGCACATATTTGCTGAAACTCAGTTCCTTCCTGAAAGCTCCTCTGATCACCCTCAGCATTCACCTTTGCTTTCGTTGGATTTGCCAAGCTTTGCTCTTGCCTGGCTCCTTGACGCCCTCCCTCCCAGCCCCTCTTTTAGACAGCCCTGTTGTGTCTTCTCTGCTAACAGAATGTTACTTCCCTTAAACTTGGAGCAATTACATTTATTTACTTGGGAGAGAGTTTGTCAACTTCTTACAAAAGGAAATATCATACTATTACAAAATCCAGCAACATACTCCTCTATATTTGTCCAAAAAAGCTGAAAAAAATTTTCACACGAATACTTGCAAGTAAATGTTGTCAGCAGGTTTATTCAGAATTATGAAAGCTTGGAGGCAACGAGGTGGACTTCGGTGCATCAGAGGATATGAGGGAAACCGTGATTCTGAACCCAGACAACTTAGGGCTGTGCAGCAGTAAAATGACCCACCAGGCCATGAAATGAGTTACAGTAAGTCAAATTAATGTTACTAAATAGGAGAAGTCTTACTATAGACTATATAATTCCAGGTGAGTGACAGTCTAGAAAGAGCAAAAATTCAAAGATTTAGGCAAGCACAGGGATGAGGGTTCAATACTCTGTAACACATGCTGCTTCAGCTCCACCCCCAGAATGGGCTGAGCCTGCAACAGAGTCTGGGTGTGGCCTGTAATTCCATCACTGGAGAAGCAGAAAATAGGAGGATCTCTATGAGCCCGAGCTGCCTAGTGAGACCCTATACAAAAAA
>NW_004524718.1:2354178-2356325 GCF_000260255.1 Octodon degus
GCCGGCGCAGGGTAGCAGGAAGCCCTCCACACACTCACCGGACCTGGGCTAGGACTGGGTCTCAGTAGTTTACTTTTGTAATTTGGAGACTGCAAAAGCTGGAAGGCTGCCTCTTCCTCTGATACTCTCCAGCCATCCTTTTCATTCTCTTGCTCTCCCTCAGCAATGAAGATCTCCTCTATCTCTGAAGTCCATAGCTTTACTGGAGCTTCCTTTGTAGCCAAATTGGCAATGTTATACATCATTTTCCTCTTTATTCTCAACATAAATCTGGCTAAAAGCCCCCAGCAATAACCATGCCACCACTTCAACATAGCCTTTTGGTCTTCTGAGGTCTGACCAGAATCTTCCACACAGAACATCCAAGGGTGTTTCAGCTTTACTTTTTCATCTGGCATTTCCAAACCTTTCCAAACTTTCAAAGTCATTCCCAAAAGCTTCTGAACTCCATAGTCAGGTATAGTCACAGCAATGACCCCATTTCTCTGGTACTTGATTCTTAGTTACTTTTCTCTTATTTCTCAGATAAAATATCCAATACCCATAAGTTAGAGGAGGGAAAGTTTATTTAGCTCACAATTTGTAGAGATTTCAATACATAGCAGTCTGGCTCTAAGGCAGGGTGAAAAATGGCAACTGTTTAGAGTAACAGAAGGTAGCAAAATCAAGCAAGCAAGCAAGAGAAAAAAGGAGGAAGACAATACTCTTTCTTCCTCTTTTACTTTATCTAGACTGATGGGACTAGGGTAACGCCAATCCAACCTGTGGACTGAGCCAGCAATAGTGCATGCTTAATCCCAGTATTCTTAGTGCCATCATTACAATACAAGTCAATCACAAACTACAGATTTAGTTGACTCTGAAAATGGCCCTTCCAAAACCGCATGACATTTTGGGGGGATGTCTGGACACAAACCATAGCAATATGTAAGTATTGTCATGTTTTGCTGATTTAAGATGCTTTCTTAAATTACAGCAAAAATCTATGAAAAGACAATGTGAGAGGCAGATAATGTCAGCCAATGATACTGTTTACAATAAATATTTTGAGTGCAGCCTTCTTCCACTGAGAAATGAAAGCAGTTGTGGAAACAATTGCTATTGATGCGTTTTGAGTTTTTGCTGTTTTTCTCCTTGAGTTCTTTACCAGTTTCCCTTAACCTAAGGACTCCCCATCAGTAGACTAGAGAGTGGGTTATCAGATGATGCCAGCCCTGTTCTGTTTTAGATGTGAATTGTAACCAGGCTCTAAATAAGGCTGAGATCCAGGAGGTGACAAGGGTTCTCACAGGAGTTCTTTTGTTATTGAAACTTTTAGGTTTTTGGCAGAGAGAGACTTTCTAGAAAACAATTTGTCTACAAATTAGAGGAAAAGTCCATCACAAGATATTAGGCTATACTCTGAAACTTTGCTAAGGCTTTTGTAACCAATCGTGGTTCCATAAGCATCCAAATGATTTTCAGATTTGTAATAAAACCTTAGAAAAACATTTCATCTTTACTCTCCAGCATTGTAATGAGAAAACTCTACTATATTTTTGCTTAAACAGTAAGTAAACCTTCTTGCCTTGAATGTGTGCAAGTTGATTTGTGGCTGTATGACTAACCTCTGGAAATGTCTCTTGCTAAACACAGGTAAGTGTATGTGTTTTCATGTGTGCTTGCAAAACAGTTTCAAATCATTTTAAAAAACTTGATCATGAAAATTTAGATTAGTTCACATTTATTCAGTTATGGTAAAATAAACCTGAATATTTTAGCATGATAAAAATAATCTTCAGACATATTTTCACATGCAGGGTGTGTACAAAAGACAAAGTCATATATATATATATATATATGAATATATTTTCAGGTACAGATTATCATGCCTTAGGAGACTCATTGCAAAATAGAAGTGGTCCAATAAATAAATGCTTGGTGAAGTACAGTTCCTGAAAGTGATGAATTTTTGGTATTTACTTAATTTATATTTTGCCCCTATGGGGGAATGTGTTGTTCCTTAAATCAATTGAGTTTCTTACACACCTATAATATTCAAATAATGGAACTTAACAAAAAAGGGTATACAGATGAATGTCCATTTTGTATCTGTGTATTCAACGTGGTTGGGTTAGATATATAGTTACATTCTCTTAATGAATAGA
>NW_004524718.1:2364125-2377162 GCF_000260255.1 Octodon degus
TTTCTTTGCTAAGTTTTTGTCTGGTTGACCTATCCTTTGGAGATAAGTGGGTGTTAAGGTCTCCTGTTAAAATTGTGATATTGGATATTAGATTTTTCATGCCCATTAAGATTTGCTTTATATAGTTGGGTGCTCCTGTGTTTGGTGCATACATATTTATGAATGTTACCTCTTCCTCTTGAACTTTTCCCCTAACCAGTATATAGTGGCCTTCTTTATTTTGCTTGATCATTGTTGGTTTGAAGTTAAGACTGTCTGAGAATAGGATTCCTACTCCTGCTCTTTTCTGAGGTGTTGGTTCATGTAGTATTGTGTTCCATCCTTTGACTTTCAGCCTATGAATGTTTTTATGAGTTAAATGTGTTTCTTGTATACAGCATATTGTTGGATTTTGTTTCTTAATCCACTGCGCCAGTCTATTTGTCTTAATTGGGGAATTGAGTCCATTTACATTGATGGTTAGAATTGAGATGCATTGGCTTATGATTGACATGTTATTTACCTGTTGTCGTTTATTCCTTTTTCTCCTGTGTTTCATTGCTTGCCCTATTTAGTTGGTTGCTTCTGATTTCATTCGTGGAATTCTGATCATTTTGGTCCCTCTCTAGAACATCTTTCAGTAACCTGTGTAGAGTTGGCTTTGTTATCATGAAATTCTTTAGCTATTCTTTGTCATGGAAGTATTTCACTTCTCCATCAAACTTGAAAGAGAGTTTTGCAGGATATAGTAGTCTGGGCTGGAATTTGTTTTCATAAAGGACTTGAAGTACTCTCTTCCATGCTCTTCTTGCCTTCATGGTTTGTGAAGAGAAGTCGGTGTAATTCTGATAAGTTTTCCTTTCAATGTGATCTGCTTCTTTTCTCTGGTGGCTTTCAGTATGTTATTCTTGTGCTGAATTTCTGTTATCTTGACTATTATATGTCTCGATGTGTTTTTCATTGGATTGAGGTTACTTGGCGTTCTGTATGCTTCAGTTACCTGAATGATAGATTGTTTCCTCATATTTGGGAATTTTTCTGTTATTATTTCTGCCTATATTGTTTTAATGTCATTTGTATTGACTCCTTCTTTCTCATTGATGCTTATTAGTCTCACATTGTTCATCTTTGCATCATCTTGCAGGGGATGGATTATTCTTTCCTGTAACCTCGTTGTTTTTAAGAGATCCTTTCTTACCTTTCACTAGCTGCACCAGCATCTTCAAGATCTGAAACTCTGCCTTCACTTTCACTTAAATGGTTTTGCAAGATTGTGATTGAGATTTTAATTTCCTCTATTTCTCTTTGACTCTGCTTCATGTGATCTATTTCTTTCCTATATAGCTCATTCAACAAATCCATCATTTTTCTAATTTTCTCTATTTTTTTTATCAATGTCTTTTTTAGAAGCAGTTATAAATTCTTTTACTGCAGAGTTTTTTTCAGATTGGGTTTCCTCCCTATAGTTGCTTCTTTACTTCAGATGCTATGAGTTCTGAGAATTCTTTTTTTATTTCAGAAAAGAATTGCACTCTGAGTTCCTGTATATCTTTCTGCTTTTGCTTATTAACTGTCGGGGCTATTAATTCATACATTTGAGCCGAGCTAGTGTCCTCCTCACTTGTTCTGAGTGGGCATTGGGTTTCCTCCATATGTTTCTGCATTTGATTCTTTATGCACATGTTATTAATTCAGGGATTTCTTTTTTTATTTCCAATCTGAGTTCCTCTATACCTTTCTGCAGCTATTTTTTATTACAGAAGCCATTGATTCCTTGCTTTCAACTGTGTGATTCCCAATTTGTTCTGTGTTAGTGTCCTTTGCACTTGTTATGGGTGGGCTTGGTTTTTGAGGTTGCATTTTGTTCCTTCTTGTCATTTTGCTTAGCACTGTCTTCTGAACTTTGTTGTAGATCTTCGTTGTAGTTATAACATTAGCACGTACTGAAGTTCAGGTGCAGATCTACAATGTTTGGATTTATCCAGCTGTGCCTGGTTTAGGTCTGGCTGCTGTGCTTAGCTCCTTCCTGCTGCTGCCCTTGGGGGTGAACTTGTTGTGCCCCTCTGGCAAGTTTTTCTGCTCCTGGACTAGCTGGGTGGTTCTATCCTCTATACTCTCTGCAGGGATTGTAGCTGCAGGGTTACACCCATGTCTGTATGCCAGACCTGAGCTGAGCCTGGAGGGGAATGGTGGAGTAGTCGGGAGAGACAGCTCTCCCACACACTCGCCGGGCCTGGGCTAAGACTGGGTCTGGGGGTTCCCGGAACACGGCAGAAATTCCTACTTGGAGGGCATGTGGGGGAGGTGCTGCGGAGTGTTGGGCGGTGTCCCAAAGGGGTGGAAGAGGGTCTCACCCATGCTGGGCCTGGGCTGGTACCAGTAATAGGTCCTGCTGGCGCAGTGTAGCAGGAAGCTCTCCCACACACTCACCGAGCCTGGGCTACGAATGGGTCTGGGGGTTCCCGGAACATGGCAGAAATTCCTACTCTGTTATTGCTTTATAAACATTTTTAGGGACTTAAAGAACACTGAATTTACAATTTATATTTCTCCTTTTACCCTCAAAAAAATCTCATAGGTCATGATGCCCACTCATAGGGAAAAAACTTATAGAGTAAATTAATAGACTTGAAGACCAGGCTTAGAAGAACCAAGTCATGAAAAAGAACATTAGTAATAAATAACAATAATTAAAGGACCATCATGAACTCACATTTGATTCTAATTTCCTTATTTAATTAGATTTTCTAATCAGTTGAGCAGAGTTTCATCTGATAGCTTGAGTCGGGACTTCTAGAGTCCCATGCATTAATACATTGATCCTGAGGATACCCTTCTGGAAGATGGTAGTCCCTTCATAAGGTGGATCCAAGTACGGCCCTTGCGGACTTCCCGGGAGTCAATATGGGGTGCTGGCACCTTCTTATGTCTTTCTTTCCATCTTGTCTTTCAATAGATGAATAGTCCTCCTCCACTAACCTCTTTTACCATAATACACTGCCACAACAGGACAAATAACAGGACCAAGAGACTTTACAACGAATCCTGTGAAATCACACATCAAAATCAAACTGTCCTCCCTGAAGGTTGATTGGATTATCTCAGGGAGTGGAAAGATAACTAATAGATATAGGAATTATGAAAGTAAAGTCACAGAACATGGGTGCTCATGGTTTCTGATAATATACTTGGAATGAAACCAAGGATATGCCAGAAAGAGATGTTGTGGTTCAGAAGAACTGAGAAGAGTCTCACCATTTGTAAGAGCAAATCTCTGGTCAGTCCCAGAATGATGAACAGAATGCCAGACAGAAAGCAGAAGACTCCATGTTTCTGACTGGATACTTTCAGAAGGGACAGCTGCCAGGGACTGAAAATTCTGTGACACTGAGATGCACAGGTCCATCTCCAGTACAAACTATAGGGCACGAGACAAGCACCCACTAGAAAGAGAAACAGACGTACAGGCAGTGCTTTGCTGATACAATCAAATAAAGTATACAGTACTATAAAAATGCTTCTGATTTATTAGTGTATATAATCTTGCTGTGTTCCCTGAAAATCAAGCAGAAAATGTGAACTACGTATGTAGTGATAAATTAACATTATTTTCTGAGGTCAAAACAATTGTTATTTTTTTCTTTTCTTTCCCAGTATCTTCAGTCAGTATCATTGTTTACATTCCAATACTTAACAAGTGTTCCTTGTTCAATAAGAGCACTCCTCTAGCCCACAAACACATTATATTATCATTGAGTTTCTGCATTTTACCCTCCAATCCTGGGTAAGAAAGAGTTAAAACCAAGGACTTTAAGTTCTATGTTTTCTATTAATGTTGACAGAGAGACTCCAGCAACAGTCATGCTATTGTGGGAACTCATCTTTAAGATAACGGGGGACAAATTGATTTTTTTCCCTGAACACCCTTTCCAAATTTCCCCACTTCACTAAATGTCAGAAACCTCAATAATTCATGAAATCTCTCTCTGTCTCACTTCCTGCATCATTCATCAACACCACTCCATTTGCTTTCTTCTATTCCTTGTACCACCAATAGTAGCCATGTTTCTGTTATCTTTTACTGTAACTCCTGTAAAGTTCCATAAATGATCTTCCTGTTTTCTTGTTTCCTTCTCAGCAAGTAGCTAAGGGTGTTAACTTGAACTTTCTAGCTTATCTTCTATAAAATGAAGGAGAAGGCTAGATTTTAAGAAGACCATGTTCTTTTCCATCTGAAACAGTGTCCTCTGATCCCCACAGGGGCATTCTAACCCTCACTCCTCCACTAAAAGGCCACTGTTTCTGAGAGGATTTCATTAATATCATAGCATATGTTGCTGAAATGCAGGAGCTCTTTGTTAGTTTCAACAATGGCATAGGTGGAAATTATGCTTGGAAGAAAAGAACAATTTCCCATTAAGTGATAATTCCATTGATTTGCTGTATATATAACTCAGGAACAGACTGCAAGTTTCATGAAAAGAGCAAAGTGGAAAGTTCTGTGTGTCAGACATTTCATGGTGGCTTATTTTCTCCATCTGTAAGGGACTATCAGGAGATTTAAATAAATAGTAATCCTGTTTCTCACTATCTAACATAGCACAGTTATCATTTCCACAGTTACTGTTAGTACCTGGAAGAGTGCCCCAAACACCAGCAGAGAATAAATGAATCAATAAATGAGGGAACAATCACATGAGGCCAGAAGAGGGAACAGAAACTCTGCTCGACATGCCTGGCTCCCTAGGGTCTGAGAAAAAAAGATAGAAACCAAACACTTGAATAGATGGGTGAAAGGTAAAAACCAAGTGGTTCTGAAACACCAACATGTCCTTTGACTGCATAGGTTTTTGTTCAATTAAGAATGATTTTAGGGCCGGCCAGATAACTCAGTGGATTAAAGCACCTGCTTAGGCAGATGCAGGGGCCAGAGGTTCAATCCCCAGCCTACTATGCTAGCCCCACCCCTGGGGCACACTGAGATGACAATTGAGACTGGGCATGGTGGTCCATGCCTATAAACTCTCAGAACTTGGGAAGCTGAAAACAGGAAAATCACTACAAGTCTGATCTGTGTAGGGAGACCCTGTAGACCCTATAGACCCTGCACTAAATTCATATAAAAGCCAAAGAACAATTTTAATAGGAGAAGCCACACACTCCGAAACTTCCTTTCTGCAAAAGAATCCTATATTTTTGTTCAGTACTATTATTTGAGGAATCCATTCTTCTCTATTTCTGAAGATTTGGGGGGTTTTGCTTCTTTATTAGTAGAACATCTCTGTAGTACAGAATAATGTTTACAATCCTTGTGGGGAAGAATTCCAGCACCCATTGGCAGAATCAAAGGTGAAAGAATCCACAGTGGCCATCAGTTCGCTATAAAGCTGGAGGAGCAATAGCAATCAAAGGTCAAATACCTGGAAGTACATCGTAGTCACACTTGTGAGTCTGTCAGAAGACCAAACAGTCTACCCTGGAGTCTGCTCTGGAAGACTGAACAAACTGGAGGCTAATATCCAAAATTTCCTTCTTTGCCTTTTCATTCTGTCCAAAGTACAAGCCTATTGGTTGGTTCTACCCATACCCAGGTGAGCTTTCCCCCTCAGTTTGCTGATCCACATGTCACCCATCCAAAGAAATATCCAGAAATTAATAATTCACTAAGCGGTCCTTGTGCAATTTGACAAATCATAATTAACAATCACAGCCTCTGAATCACATTTGTCATTTTACTATTGGAAATATGCTACTAATAAAAGTTAGTGAAACTAATTGTAATCACTGCCTTATGTTGCACAGCTTTCGCTTGTACATGATACATTTAGCAACATGAAACACACATAAATGAGTAAGGTTTGATCAACTTGAAGTTGTTTAGAGGATACAGAAGGAAATAATATTTCCAACACATGTAATCACGGTAGAAAATAACCCAAGTCTTCAGAAAATAAATTAGAAATCTTATTTGGGAGGCAAGATAAAGAAAGTCTTTTTTTTTTTTTTTTTTTTTTGCATTTTAGGGAAGGGTCTACAAGGTGTTCAGGGTCTCACTCCTAGATCGGACTCAAAGTGATTCTTCTGTTTACAGCCTCCAAAGAGCTGGTATTATAGGCGCGTATCACCACACCCAGTCTCAATTGCCATCGCAGTGCACCCCTGGGGTGGGGATTGAACCCTGTCCCCTGGACCTGCTTGCAGTTGCTTTAATCCACTGAGCTATTTGGCCTGCCCTAAAGAAATTATTAAAAATTCAAAAAAAGCTTTGCATAAAATGATGACACTTGGGTAGAGATTACATTTGGGAAATAGCAAAGGGCAAAAAGGAAATTTTCTAGGCAGGGGAAAAGGACTGAAAATGGCATGGAGGATCGTGAGACGCAGAGGAGTGCTTAGTTTAAGGTTAGTACCTGGTGATGTGGGAAAGAGCAAGGGAGACAGCTCAGTTACAGTGTGGATGCACCAAGGGTTCCTAACCGATGTGGGGAGAATGATATGCCCAGTGTGAAGTACCTAGGAGACAGATACAGGGTGAAAAAACAGTATGCTTTCAATCTATGTGCACAGACACATAGATAATTTGCATGACCTATAACATCAGGTTTTTCACAGTAATAACATGAAATAAGTGCTTTAGCATCCTACTAGTAATTGGAAAGAGGAGGGAGGTAAGATGATTTGTACAGTCTGAGACATCAATTCATTGTCCCCCAGGCCCGGGGCTGCAGAGCACTGGTTGCCTCAGGAGGTCCCAGTGACTACAGGGCAAGTAGGGAGGCTGAGAGTGAAGGAAATGGCAAGGGAGAGCACCACCGGAGATGACATGGGATTTTCACCCCCACAAAAAAAAGAGGTAATTTGGGACTGTTTAAGGTTCTGAGAAGTTGATCAGGGAAAAATCCACGTTTTGATCTCCATTACATTGCTCATAAGAAAGCAGCAAATGTAGAGACCTCATTCCCCAGCCCCAAATCCCTCCTTTATATCTATCACAGCATGAACAAGATCTCTTTTGTCACCCTTTTCAGGGTTTTCCATTACACATTTCTACGGCTATCTGTTTTATATCACCCTCCTATAGGCAGTGAAGTATACCGTTACAGGAGCCACCTTTATGAAACTCAACACGAACCATTTACAATACCAAGAATGAATGCTGGAATTAAGCACAGAATAAAGAATACAGAATGAGTTAAAGAACTCAAAGCAAACTGAGTAAACAGGGTATAAGTGAAGAAAGACAATACAGAAATATGTATTTCATGGTAGGAATGCTCAGAGGCTGTATATAGAATAAAGGGAAGAAAAAAAGGCAGCTCACCAAGAAAAAGCAATGCGTGATCTTATTTTAAGGCTGTGTTTACAAATAAACACAGTTTTATTGCTTTATTTTTAACCCCACTCTTTTTAAATATTTAAATGATACTTTAAAGACTTGTGAAATATTTCATAGGAGTGAGTCAAACCAATGAGTATATATTTATATTCCTGTGATAATATTTGAGTATTATTAGTCTTGCTTTCCACTTTATAATTACAGCATCGGATACCCTCTGACAACATATTTTATCAAACTTTTAGTTATATATTCATTATATTCATTTCTTTGTATTTTTCAAAGTAAACTAATTTTCAAGACTAATAGAATACATAGTTTCACAAATTTTTAAAGCAAATGCTTAGTCACCATGGCTAAAAAAAAAAAAAATAAACTGTCTGAACCTCTGAATCTTTACTCCCCTCAACAGATGGATAGCAGTATCCAAAAATCAGTCTTACTGCTGTCCCTAGCTTGAAGCTAGCTTCTAATTTTCATTTGGACAAAGTGAATACATTTTAAAAATCCATTTTAAATGTGTGAAAGGCAGCCTGGATGAATAAGCAGACCAACAAGCAACCAAAACCCATGGATATGGGAGTTCTAAATTATGCTACATATGTTGACACAAGAATAATAGTTACTGAAAGGATTGGCAGAAATTTTACATGACTAATACAGACTAATTATTATCAATGCCTTCTCACCTTGCCTAAAATATACTATAAGTTTATAGCTAGAAATTAGAAAAAAAATTTATCTTTAGAGAATATTTCTTTGGGCCAGGGAAACAACTCGAGTGGCATAAGCGCCAGCCTGGCAAGCACAAAGTCCTGAGTTTGATCCCCAATAACAAACAAACACACACACACACAAAAAAAAAAAAAACCAGAAAATATTTCTTTACACAACTAGTAACACAAAGTGTACTTATTTCTCTATATTCTTTTTTCTTATCTCCAAATTTTCGAGTAAAGCTTTATAAAATATGGCTACTCTTTAGTTAGGAAAGTAAAACTCAAGCTTTCATTCAGATAATTATGCTTAAAATGGTGATTAAACTAACAGTTAACTAAAATGTTAAACTCTAGTTCAAATAAAAAGTTCATTCTATTTCTTACCAATACATAGAGAACTTATCTACATGCTCCAATTCTGAAAACCTTTCCCAGAGGAAGGGAAATAGAGTGATCTAAAATTCAAGAAATGACTCTCATAGACATGAAAAATGATTTCAGCAGTGTGCAGTTAGAGATTTGCCCTTAGCAATGCATAATGTGCTTAGGACTTAATTGTTTTATAATTTGGTAACCTTCAGTAAAAATAATAACTATAGTAATTATGTTACCTGGAGTGTGAATGCTACATAACCGTGCCCATCAAACACCCAAAAAGCAACAAGGCCCATATTTTTCTATCTCATTCATGCACACACATTTGCAAAAGAGGCATCCCAATTCTTCATATTTATTTTCTAAAATCATGTTAATTTCTTATTTATTTCAGGCATTACTAGAGACTCAAAATTTACTGCGCACTCAGGTTGCAAATTTTACCTTCAACCTTGGATATTCAGGGAAGTTTTACCACACAGGTAAGAAGGAGCTTTGTGTTCTCAGGCAGCTTCACATAAATAGGAGATAAGATTCTAAATGTTCAATAAGTAGGAGAAATAGAATGTCCAGAGTTCTTATGGGAAAAACTTGGGTGTAGTATGTGAGTAATTGACTTTTGGGGAAATCCAAAAGTCAATTAATTCATTGGCAAATACCATCACAATCAAGAGAAAGAGAAAGAAAATTGCCTCTTTTAGCTCAGTAAAAGAAACAATGATAACTGGTCTACATATGACTATGGACCCTTTTCATCAGCAGTGTGTAAATTGAAGGCATAGCATAGACATGATTATGATGGTGACAATAACACAAATACCAATCTGTTAATAAAAGTGTGTTAATATTCTCAAGTAGACAAGATAGTAGATTCCTTGGTACATATAAATTTTCCTGTGCAAAAAGACTGGTATTGTATTGTTTCAAAGTAATTTAGTAGAACCTAAAGGCCTTACTAATTTATCTTCTCTTCTATGATATTTCCTTAAAAAATACTATCAATAATTTGGCCTGAGAACCATTGACAAGAGTCACAATCAGTCTTGTGTTTCTCTCTATTTCTATCTAGCTGTTACACATCTATTCAGTGTCACTCTTTCAACAAATTTTTAAAATGGAACTGATATTCATGTTTTGCTCTGTTCTGTTGTTTCTCATCTCTTTGCACATTCTCTCTCAAATTTTGGCTTTTATTTTCTAAGTATTAGCATTGCATAGCCATAGTACAGAGAGATCTATGTTCGTAAATGTGCATGTCTTAAAATTATGGCAGAGATAGTACTACTAGGTTCTGGGCCCTGTGTTAAGGAAACACATAATCTGCACCTACTTGAACATTTATGCTGTAAGGTAAATGCTTTATTTAGGACCTTGCCATATTGTATCTTCCCAACATGTTAATGGAAACATTTTATAGTCTTCTCTCTCCATAGATGCAGCTTATTCACTTATTTAAAGAATCTCATGCAGAGTAGTATTTAATTATCATTATTGCAGCTTGTTTACCCAAAAAGGCATTTTAATGTAAAAGCTCAGTCTGGTTTATTAGAATATTGAAGGAGGAATGTCTGGATGGCTTTTCCTGATGCTTTTCTCTCCAGCTTTAAAACATGTAAATCTGTCTAAAATAATAAAAGGAAAATTAGTTAATAAATCCAGTGATTACATATTTTTAAAAGACATTTTGCAGAAAGAGATTTGGGTCATCATGCCTGCACAGGCAGAACAATTCTAGCTTATAATTTCAAAAATAGACATGGTTTTGTAAATCTTTTTCAAAAGTCTCCTTAAGAAATGAGTTCAGACCTAAGAAGCTCTGACCATGAAGTTATAAACCAAATAACTGTAAAGGCTGTGTCTACTCATGCAAGGGAAAAAAACATGAGATTATTGAGAGTTCATACACAAATGATACTATTTTGTCTGAAATAACTAAATAGTTTAAGTAAAAGCATTTTGTGGGTGAAATATGGCTTGATAACCACCATAGTTTTTGCTTCTCATATTCAGACCTATTAGACGTGCCAGAAATTTGCAGAGCTAATGCTGATACAAGTTAACAGGCTCCCAGTTCTCCTTTCTAATCCTGAACATGCACACAGTGCACATCCACTAGGAAATAAGCAGCAAAATAATCACCACTATGGGGATAACTGTTGAAGGGAGATACAAAATAAAGACATATTTTCATTATATCTTTTTAACAGGTATCACTGACTCTGTGTCGAAACTACCTTAGCAAAAGTGATACACAAAGCAAGCTAGGCAGTTATTGGGTTACAGAGCACTTCAGAGAATAAGCAGTATATATAAAAGACCTGTAAATCCTGAAAGCTTAATTTCCTTCATATAAATATATAACTTGTATTTAACTGTTATGCTATTTTAGCTGCAGGAAGATTGAAAAGCATATACAACAATTTTCCAGTGTGCAATCATATTATGTGAGTGCATATTAACTCACTTGGACAAAGCAAGCTTTCCTGCAGAGGTGAATTACACACCAGTGATACCCACATCAGAAGAGCATGCAATTGCCCTACCAAGTCACATTCCAATTGAAGATTTAATATTGTAGAAAAAAGATTTCAAATAAAGGACACGTCCTCCCCGTGTGTAGGTGGCTGTGATCTGCAGCCATGAGGAGACCGCATGGTTACAACACTGCCTCAGTTCTCTCCTAGGATGCTCTGCTTTTGCATAAGGATTCTGATTGATGAGCTTCATTGTTTTGAAGACATTTAATCACACATGTCTGGTGTAATAATGATTGATTCCTCCTATCTTAGCCTGCTCTACTTATTGGTATTTATGTGTTCTTCTCTGTTCAGCTTCTCTGTCCTTCACATGCTGAAAACAATCTTACCCCAAAAGGGCAAATAAAGCCTTCCCTACAGCCATTCGGTCATGGGTGCTAAACTGAAAGAAAGACATGATGTTGCTTAAAAAGAAAAAAGTAAAATCATGAAGTCCAGAGTTAAAGATTTTAGTCTGGAAATATTCAAACATGTTGAGATTGCACGGTGAAAGCTCTTTTGGAAAATGGAGACATTACAGTAAATGAGCGTTAAGGCAAGAAGAAGCTGCAAATTTTATTTTTCATGGGACACAATTTCTGGTGCTAGTCATTGTTCTTTTAGTAATTGAAAAGAAATTGAGCATGACCAAAACAATAACTATTGCATGAGGAAGGTTTGCAGATTGGCTTAACAATAATTTTTTCCAGGAGAGTAAATTTTGTAAAAATAGCAGTTTTATGCATGATAATTAACTTAGAGACATAAAGGCAAAAAATACATTTTTATTTATATTGGCTTCTCTGTATAAAATATGGATTCAAAGACTAGATATTGAAAACAGATTGCTTAGGTTAAAATCCAGACTTTCCATCAAATAAATGAATATATTTATAAATTTATTTTTTAAAGAGGGGTTACAGATATAACTCAGTAGCAGAGTCCTTATTTCATCTAATTGAAAAACTGTGCTTGATCCCCAGTATCACAAAAAAAGACTCTTGACATTTTAATCACACTTTATGCACAATCTACCTAACTTCGCTGCACCTACTTCCACATCTACAAGATGGAGATGATGCAGTAATAATATTTCTCTCACTTGGAACAATGTCAAATATTTATAAGCACTGTTTATTATTAATAATTGAAAACATGTCTAGCTGAATAAAATTTTCACAAAATGTCGATAATCATTTATATGACTTCTTTTTTCTAATTTTAAAACCAGATATCTTTCAAGGAATAGTCACCATATAATTTCTATTGTTTAGTGTTATGGTTACAATGAGTTTATTTTAAACACATTTGTATAGGAGCATAGCAGCTTCAGTGTGGAAGGAAAATTAGGACTATCCCCATTTAGGTTTACAATAAGTAGTTCACCTATAATGAGCAAGTATAAGCTGCATATTTGTGTAAAAGAAATAATCCAGATATTGGAATTTTATATAAATTAGTTTCATATTATAACTGTACCTGTAAGGATGTCAATTTATACTGCAGGTCTTGCTAAAATGCTTTTCTTACTTTGTGCTAAGGATGTAGGCCACTGGTAGAGTATATGTTTAGTGTTCATCTAGCACTGGATGCAACACACACACACACACACACATATGCACACACACACACATGCACCATGCATGCCCATGTGCACATATTCTGACAGACTTAAAGACATTTTTAGAAACTTGGTTATCTCCCAACACAGAGCCTCCAAAAATTATAATAAAGGAATCAACTCCTCATACATTTTACTTCTGAATCAAACCGTATTTTAGGAATGTTGATCAGGTTAGAAAGAAAGGGTACAGAAGTTAACCAAACAAAGCAATAAAAATAGAAAAGCTGCCACCCAAACAAAAGGGTGCTCAGTGGTGCTGCCTAGAGGCCTAAAGCCCAGATGTCTCAACATCCTTACTTAACAGAAAGCAACAATGTAAGAAAAAATGTTCTATGACACCGAACACTGAACAAAGCAATTCTATCTTCCAAATTCAACTGCAGTAAATAAAATACAGGGGCTGGTGAGATGGCTCAGTGGTCTACAGCACCTACTTAGAACAAGCTTAGCAAAGCACAGGGACCGTGGTTCAATCCCCCAGCACCACA
>NW_004524718.1:2377262-2382493 GCF_000260255.1 Octodon degus
TTTGTTCTAATGGTGTTTGTAAATAGGATCTCAAGTCCGCATCTTGTACAGCAATTAACCACTAAGAAGAATGTATGTAGTGTGTTAATTATTGAAAAAAAATCTATTGAGTTTCTAAGATAATTTTATTTGTTAAATAATGAATATATACTAATATAATAGAGAAATTATAAATTGTCTGATGATAGTTTTATTTTTAATTCTACTGTCAATTATTACTTTTTTGTTTTTTATGTTATCCCAAGGTGTTGTTTGCAATCTTTTATTTAGCACTTCTATTGTTTTACTCAAATTATAGGCAAATAGTTTAATAAAACTATATTTTTCATCTTCCTTCTATTATACTTCATCAGTATAGTAGACCTCAATATTAAATATAAAATTTTCTAATAGATGTTTCCTATGTGTCCATTTTCCCAAGTAAATATATTTAAAATTAGATGCCATTCTATTTCTGAAGGAATACAGAACAAGTCACTGTGGCACATGGAACATCCATTTATAGGCCTGCTACTTAGCCTACATGGATTATAATCTACATAGATACCAAGCTAAACCCATGACCTATTTTTGTTGCATTCTATTTGTTGAAGATCAATCAGTTGAACCTATACTTCAGATGAGAAGCACCATCCTCATTAGCAATGTATTCCTTATTTTTCTGAGTGAAAAACAGAATACATTGGTAAAAGTATGTGCTTATTTTTCATCTTGAATAAAACAGCTGTAGGAAATAGATTCTGAAATTAAATCTTTTATACCTACCAGGTACAGAATTCTGTTGTAGCCCCAGGACATTGTTAGTAGAATTAGTGTAGAAAAAGCATTGCTGCTAAAGTTATGCAGAAAATGCGTGGGTCCCACCTTCACAACCAAGACCCAGAAAATGTCACAGTGTTGAGAAGTTTCCATTGTGCAGCCATGTAAGATCAGAGCTTTACAAAAATGAGAACAGAAACTATGAGATCTGATTGAAATATATAATATTCCACATTTTAAAAAATGCAGTAAAAGACACATGACCATTAATTACTCTCAGAATATTCCCCTCACTTTGCTTTCTTTATTTCCTTCTTTTTTTAAATGTCTTTAGTACAGGTCTATAGGGGCTGACTACACAGATGGGTTGTAGTGAACCTCCTGTTTTCAGCCTCCCAAGCGCTGGGATTTCAGGTGGGTGCCACCACACCCAGTCTCGATTGCCTTCTCAGTGCTTCCCGGGGGTGGGGTTGGCAAGGCAAGCCAGGCATCAAACCCTGGTCCCTGAGCAGGCCCTTTACTCTGTTGAGCTATATGGTCACCCCTATTCCCCTCACTTTGAACACACATCTCTTTTTTGCCACTTTCTGAAGCAGCTCTATACGTCCTGTTTTGTGAGTGTCTTCATAAGGTGTGACCAAATTTATGGTGTGTTCTACCACCAGCTGCTATCCAATGGAAAGGCAGCACAGGAAAACATTACACTGCAACCTCACCCACCTTCTTCACCACATGAGCACCTGAGTCTTATCTCTTCGGCAAGGTCCAACAGATCACAGAAGGTGGACTTTTGCATCCATTCCTTCCATCTGTGCAACCGCTACAGCACGGCTGAAGATGACGCATTTTTCAATCACACTGGACTGATTTTCTTTGCCAAAAAAATTTGAGAAACTATAAGAAAGTAAGATTTGATTAAATAAAACAATATAAATAAAATTGCAGCCCTTAGCATTGAAGAGATTCCTAATTAGTATGTGAGCAGGGAATAGTTCTAAAGATGGAATGGCAGAAAGCAATTAGACAATAATTATTGAGTGGCTCTGCTGTGATGAGTGCCATTAGAAGACCAGTCTGGTTTTGCATCGAAAGAAGACAAGAAGGATACTAAAAAAATGAAGACGCCGTCCATGAGCAAAATCAAAAGCAATAGTTCCCAGGGTGGATACCAGTATTTGACCTTGTTTAAAGAGGTAGTTTCTCTGGCGGTTTGTGTAATTTAAGACAAAGGACCTATACAATAAACCACACATATTTAAGGAAAGGTTTATCCTTAAAGGAAAAGTAATTTTATTAAAAGTAAACAAAAAGTGCCGGCCAAATAGCTCAGTGTAATTAAAATGCCTGCTTAGGCAGATGCAGCGGCCCAGGTTCTATCCCAGAACTACTGTGCCAGCCCCGTCCGCGGGGAGAGAGCAAATGAGACGGGGCGTGGTGGCTTGCGCCTCTACCCCAGCTCTTGAGAGACTGAACACAGGAAAATAACCAGGAGTCCAATCTACATGATGAGACCCTCTGGACCCTGTACTAAAATTAAAAAAAAAAAAAAAAAACCAAAACAGTAAACAATTTAGTAGTCATTTTTAATAATCTCTTAGCAAGAAAAAGATGGTTTAAGGAGAGTAATATAGTATTTACCAAAATTGCAAATGTTGATTCTAAATATATTTTTAGTGTTCCATAATATTAAGAAATTAATTTTGATCTCAAACTCTTTAGGAATAGCAAATCCTGGAATAATGGAAACCACTCCTTCATGTACAGCACTTGTGAGAGGTAATATGATTACATGCTGAATATGTATTGTGTTTTGCAACTAGCAACTACATCCAACAGAAGATGTCAGGACCCCAGAAAACCTCCCTATCTCCAAAGATTACCCATGAACCTAATGACTTTTGGTTTCCTAACTGAATGTACCACAATCTTGGCTACATCATGCTAGGTATTACTGGCTGACAGTTTGAGAGAAAAGCTAATGTAAATCAAGCACAAGGCTTTTCCTACTAAAGAACTACACTGAAAATCTCCTGTGTGATGTACAATACAGTGCTTCCAAAACATTTTCAATGTGGAGATATTTCTCTCAAAATTATTAAATTTCACAGACCTAGTGACCCACTGGTCACATTTTGAAAATCCTTCCTTGTGGGAAGGCAGCTTTCTCACTGCTTGTCTCTTTGTGTAGTGAAGCAAGACGTGTGTAGTGAATGAGCATGGAAGGCAGCCCAAATTTCCACATGCTACACACCAAGCTGGCTCTGACAGTGAGAGGTGAATCTCTACCTGCCTTGGGGCTTGCATGAGCAGTATACAGACATTTCTATCACGCAGGCCTCCTACGGGAGCTGAAATTACGCAGTGATTCAGATCACACTTGGACCTAGTACAGGACAGAGTTTTCTGAGAAGCTCTGAGAATGTTTTGAGCTGTAAGCCACTTGGCTCCCAGTATCACCCAATACAGTTCAGATTTTGTTATTTTGTTTGTATTGTGTATGCATTTATGTGTTTGTTTTCTAATTTGTTACCTGTTATTCCAGAAGATAATGATGATTAGATTCATTCCACTACCCACAGAAAACTCTTATTCTCCACTAGTTCTGTCTCACTATGACTCTATCACTCACATAAATAATTTGGCATGGGGAAATCAGACATTTGTTATAGCATTTTTTTTTGTAGGACAGTTTCAATGATTCACACATTGCATACATTCTTCCTAGTGGTTAACTGCTGTACAAGATGTGGACATGATTTCCTATTTACAAACACCATTAGAACAAATCACTCTATTCATTAAGAGAATATAACTATATATCTATCCTAACCACTTTGAATACACAGATATAAAATGGACATTCATCTGTATCCCTTTTTTTTTACTAAGTTCCGTTATTTGAATATTATATGTGTGTAAACACAGTAAAATATTCTAAAAAAGTCCAGTAGCCCATAATAGTATTGGGTCTTCCGCTTCACTGGCAATGTCAGAAATTGTTGACTTGAGTCCCCTGTAGCTCAACATAACAAAATGGCTTTACTTCTTATATTTCATTTTTATACTTTTCTGGGATGCTTAAGACCAAGGTAAAGCAGGAACTATGCAACAAGAGTTGTATCTTTTGGGTCTGATAAGGTCAGTGAAATTCCCAGGATTTATTCTGAGATCCTGTACCTCAGATTGTAGAACCTTTGTCAGTGTCAACCATGTTGATGAGTCACGGCCATTGCTTAGCCAATGTGCTCGCTGTGTAACCCTGAGAGAAAGTTTTCTCTCCAAGTGACTTTCCTTAGGCACACTCTACATCATCGATCACTTTCCTCTTTGGTCCCATAATCTCCTTGATCAGAAAATTTGGGACACTACTGAGTTACATGATGTTACAGTACAGGTTCTCATATGTCCTGAGTCTTAATTGACCTTAGAAGGCTAGGGCCAAAATGTGACTTTCCTTGCAGCCCTCCTTTTTCTCTAATTTTGGTCTGAAAACTTAGGTTGTTAACTATCCAGAAGACAAGTTTATTGTTATTACCATACAACTTAGGCTGTTAAGCTTAACCTCACTATATCTCTGCATATCAAACAGCTTAGGCATAATATGGAACAGGTATTTTTCATCGAGTATTGATATGTTAAATTTTAAGTCCCTACAGAATATGATAAAAAAAACACTTAAAAATTAGAATATATTTTAAAAATAGGCATAAAGAATTATATACTTCTTATGTTTACACATAAGTCCAAAAATCTCACCATATACAACCTTGAAGCAAGACAGTCCCACATTATTCCTTTTCCAGTCTCTTGCTTTCATTCACCACCCCCTACTTCTTGAACAACCATCTACCTGAGAGACATCATAGCAGCAACTGTCATGTCATGACAAGCAGCCCATATTCAGAATACCAGAATGACAGACACTCCATGCATGAACCTACTATTACAAATTACCATCTGCATTGCACTTGCTTAGTTCACAGGTATCAGTATATATAGTTAGTCAGGGTGAGAATTTTACCAATTTACTGCTACATTAAAAAATCTTCTGAAGATTCTCAGGATCATTGCCTTGCCCATCTTCTACATATAACTGTATGACTTTGACTTATTTATGTTTCCTAGCTCTTCTCCTTTCCCTCTCTTGGTTAGTTAGTCCTTGAGATCCTGCTTTCCTTTTGCTTGTATTATACCTTTCTATTTGTATTTCTTCTTTTGAGTTCTTATACAAGGGAGACTATACGATATTTACACATATGTGTCTGGTTTATTTCACTTATGAGTATATGGTCAAGTGACATCCAGCTCAATATAAAGGCTTCAAGTTTACCATTCTTAATAGCTAAATAATACTCCATTGTGTAAAAATACCACATCTTTTTCAACCATTCCTCAGGTGATGGGTATCTTGGTTGTTTCCAAGATTTGGCTATCACAAATTGTGCTGCTATAAACATAGGCACACATATATC
>NW_004524718.1:2382593-2387438 GCF_000260255.1 Octodon degus
ATCTGTGGCTGCCAGAGTAAGGAGAAGGAAGGACTAAGTGGATGGAACTATTTTTAGGGCAGTGAAACTCATGTGTACTCCAGCTACATTCTAGCATCTATATTCTGTGTGATTTTTATGGGGCTACTATGGTGGCCACATGATATGCACGGCTGTCCAGATGCATGAAGTATACAGCACAACAAGGAGCCCTAACGTAACCCATAGATTTTAGTTAATGCAATAATATTAATTCACTAATTATAATCAACAAACACCGCTAAGGGAAATTGTTAACAATAGGGAAATTTGTGTGAGGCCAAAAAAAGGGAAGGATATAGGAGCTATGTGTTTCCTGCTTCATTGTATATAAACCCAGAACTGCTCTAAAATACTGCTTTCACATACTCAGTTTTACAGACAAGAGTAATATGTGTGATATCCTAATGGGATGCTAGTCCTCTAAAAGGACGCTAGTGAAAAACTGAGGAAAAAAAAAAAAGAAAGGGTTTTAGTTAATAATGGATACACATGGTTTACTAATTGTGACAAATATATCACAGTAATAAATAATTCAATAGGTATTGGGTAAACGGGAACTCTGCACATCTTTACAATTTTTTGTAAATAATTCATTGAAAAAAATTATTGATCAGAGGCTCTCAGCTAGGAGCACCACGAAAATACAAAAAAGTGAATGGTAGACTAAAGTTATTGCAGACATTTTAAAAATAAAAATATCTTATTAGAATTTAAGCCTTGGGCTTTGGGTATAGCTCAGTACTACACACTTTCCTAAAACTCACGAGAGCCTATTGGGTTTGAGTTCTAGTGTCATAAAAATAAATAGTAAAACTTAATTAGGAGGCAATATATCAAAGATAGCCCATATGTTGAATAGCTGTATCATCAGAACAAAATGAAAATGCTTCGTTTCTTGAGGTAAGCACACTATTTGCTAAGCTTAAACACTCCAGATAACTATTATGCTTCAATTTCTTGATTCTATTTGCTTTGAACTATACATACACAGTTGTTCATATTCTCTATTATGACAGGACTGTGCAGGTGACTGAAATTTTACTTTTCTGCTCTGCTTAGATATATATTGTCTGTAAAAGCAAACAACTGCTATTCCCCGGCATGCCACGCTTTTAGCCGTTTCTGTCGTCTGAATACACATGTCCCTACTTGATTCCATGTCTTTTACAGTATGAAAAGTAGTTTCCCAAAAATATTGAATTGTCTTTGCTTCACTTTCAGTAATGAAATATTTGAAATGCATTTTTCGGTTCAATTAATCTGGCATCTGTTCCCTCCACCCCACAACTCATTCGTCATGCAGAAGAGGAATTTTGCTCCTGCAGTGGTATTGATCCACACAGCCCTTTTGGTTAGGAGTAAAGCCTCTTTAATTACTTTGGCTGACTTTCATCTTTTACAAAGTCTTGGGCACATTAGCGAGTGTGTGGTAGTGTTTTCATTTGTCTTAAGTTTAGATGCACTTTGTTCTCCGAAGACTGACTGACTGTCTATATTCTTGAAAAACCACAGCCTCGCTCGCTCAGTCTCTACTACCTTTGTTTAGCTAAAAATCTGAAAGCGCTATCACTCAGCTTCTCCTATGGTTTGATAACCTCTTCTCTTTCCTTCACCAGAGGTGTTTTGACCTTTAATTAAAAGGAAAATTTGTTGTCTTCCTTTCAGAAGACAGCAAATAATGAACTCATTAAAATGAGGTTAGTGTTCAGGCCTTAGAGCAATAAGAGTTGAAGTCTCATTAGCAGCTAACAATGCAGAACACAGCACATAAATAAACCTAATATAGCCCAGCAAAATGCCTCAGCGCATTAAATTTGAGCAGAATCAAATGTTTACCATCAATGATGTCTAGGGCATGAAGTTTTAATGCACTTAATAAAGGAAAGCAAATTGCTTCCTATTAGCCATGAAATGTTGCCACAGAAATCACCCCAAAAAGTACATTATGTAAATGTGGGATATGTTAGTAATTAATAAGGATATTATAGGTAAATATCTGCCTTGCTTAATAGATGCAGCAATTAGAAAAGATAAGGATGACTCAGAATCTCTAAAGGTAGTTGTAAAAATTAAAAGAACATAGTGTGGAATATAAAATGTTTTAAGAGACTATTTCACTTAGGGACAAAAGTGACAGATATTTTCTATGACAAACTTAAGAAATCAGTTAATATAATGTCCCTATGGTGATGAAATAGTTTCTGGGTAAATCATTACTTAAAATTTTATTAAAGAGATACATCTTTTGCTTTAGGAAAGTATGGAGATTCTTTTTTCTACATAGCCTAATGTTTCATAATTATTTATAACACTGCCTGGACTATGATCAGTAAGATAATAATCAGGAGACTTTAATTTCCATATTCAGTGAATGATGGTAAATGTTTTTTATAATTCTTGTAATTGCTTATATTTATATTAGAATATTTAATTTCAAAGAATGGTAACTTTAAAGCCAGACAATTTTCAATATATCCCCCATAAACCAACCTATGTCTAATGTGCTTATTGAATAGAAAAATCATACAAGTAATTTTTTACTTGATAAATCATTCCATAATTTTCACCCAAATATTTCCTAAACACATCTTGAGCTGTCATAGAAACATAGAAACAGGCCAAAAAAGTTTAATAAATGAAGAATTGAATGGATACTTCACTCCTGCAGAGCAGACAGTGGGGAGCTTCAATGTTCAACTGATCTTCCAGTTCTCAAATTCTAGGAGGTGCCGCACATCACATTCATTGCTCTTACAACTTGTGTTCAATCCATCACTTGATAGAGCCCTAGAACCTTTATCTTTAAAATGTATTCCAAATAAGACCTCTCACCTTCTACTTTGTCACAAACTCCAAAAGGCTTCATTTTTTTCTCCCTTCCAAGTGTTTCTTTAATCTACAGTTGCTCTTATTTGACCTGGGCAGTTCATATTTTGACCAGTTATTTAAGATGTGAATTGTGATCAATGATTCTCTGCTCAACTCTCCAAATGGCTTCTCATCACATTGAACCAACTTGCCCTAGCAATTCTTGTTCATTGTCTGCCTCACACGTGTGGTAAACAACTGACAAAAGAACTTTCTTTGGTTTAAAGCGGAATCTCTAGTTTCCAGAGGAGCTAGATTATTTTATTAGTTACTTGAATATTTCTTTGATACATGTCTGAGTTACATTTCTAATTGCTGAGACAAAATACCTGAAAACCAAAGTTAAAGGTGAAGAGGTTTATTTAGCTCACAATTTGTAGATGTTTCAGCCATAGTTACCTGGTTCTAAGGCAGGGTGATGTGGCAGAGGGGCAACAGATCATGAGAGTGGAAGATACCAAAAGCATGGAGGGGAAGAGAGAGACAAACCTCATTCTGTCCCTTATGTTATATTCAGGCTACCCTTTGACTACATGAAGCCTTGGGGTGACATCCAGACAGACACCATAACATGCAACCCCTGGCCCCCAAAGACTCATGTACATTCCTTTACACAAAAAAACACATAACCTACTGAATATCAAATCATAAAGTGGAAACCTAACTCTGAAAAAAAAAAACTCATTATGTGTAAGACTATATCTTTCCATCTGCTGCATTTCCATGTCTCCTGGTTTATTCATCCCTTTGGACACCTGTCCTGGTCCGAATTAACATACAATTATTTGTGGACATGCTAAGTTTCCTCCACTAGATTATCAAACTTCTTGAGCAACGTGGCCATCTATCTCTGGCCTGCCATGTGATCCCTGAAATCACCTGTTATATTACCTTACATATACTTGTCACTTAGTAATACACATTTATCAAATGAATAAACTGATGTTCAAAGCAAAAAAAAAACATTTAGTCCATCTCTAAATGTTTCCAAAGTCCTAGCAGTTTCAACACTGTTGAAAAGTCCAAGTGTTGTAGAATGATTGGAGCCATGAAAAGAAGGACAGCAAATCTGGATGAAATCAGCCACAGGGGTCTTACTGAGTTTAGTCTCTCTCTCAATGAGCCCTGAGCCTGGGAAACTTGTCATATTTATTGAGGGCTACAAACAGGCTCATATCACTACATCCAAGTTCCATATCTCTTCTCATATTTTAGGCAAACTTCAAGACCCTGAAGAAGTGAAAAGAAAGTTAAACACTTACAACATCCAATGACACAAGATAGTTCCATTCCAAAAGTTACAAATGGGTATACAAAGAAAGAGGACCAAAGCAAGTCTATCATCCAGCACAGCAAACATGAGGACCTGTGGTTACATGTGCAGCATCCCAGGCACTGTACAGCAAGTTGTGAACTCCAAAATGCTTGGGTGAAGTCACCCCTATAGTGCTTCTGGGTGGTTGTAGATCCCACGGCTTTTTTCTTGTGCTCACTCTGATAACTCTTTGCAGTTTCCTTTGAAGAGCCACATTCCTGGATATACCAAATGTGGGGTTTCCACTGCACCTTTGGTTTCATGCTCACAACTTCTAGTCTTCCCTCTCAGGGCTACACTGCCTGGCCACCAAGACCTTCTGAAATTGGGGTAGAAGTCTTTTTAACATACAAGTCTTACATTCTGTGTGCACTTAAATCCAGCACCTCATGAATGATGACACAGTCTTCTGACAGCTGGAACAGTAGCTGGGATTTTCTTGCTTGGCTATAGATGTTGAGTGCCTGGATTGCTGACCATTCTGAATCTGATTCTGAGGAAAACATCCTCTTTGTTTCTGCCATTCTGGAACATGGTGCTCTGCAGCTTCCTTCTCAAAGCAGTAGTTTACTTTTTTTTTCTACAGTTTTATTGATAAACAGATAGCAATGAGACAGTTTCAAATCAAATCAGAAGTACAG
>NW_004524718.1:2387538-2388110 GCF_000260255.1 Octodon degus
GTAGTCTGATTGGGATCGTATTAAATCTGTACAGCAATTTCGGGAGTATGGCCATCTTCACAATGTTGGTTTTCCTATTCAGGAGCATGGAATATCTTTCCATTTTCTGAAATCCTCTACGATCTCTTTTTTCAGAGTACTGTAATTTTCCTTGAAGAGATCTTTGACTTCCTTAGTTAAATTCCAAGGTATTTCTTTTTCCTCAGTGCTATTGTAAAAGTTATTGTTTCTTTAATTTCCCCCTCAGTGTGTTTGTTGTCTGTGTAGAGGAATGCTATTGACTTTTGGGTATTGACTTTAAAACCTCCTATGCTACTGAATTTCTGTATTAATTCTAGTAGCTTCTTGGTGGAGATTTTTGGGTTTTCCAAGTAAAGTATCATGTCATCTGGTCATGGTGTATGATCTTCTTGATGATTTTTTGTACTCTATTTGCTAGTAATTTATTGAGGATTTTGGCATCTATGTTCAAGAGGGAGATAGGCCTGTAGTTCTCTTTCTTAGTTGTGTCTTTCCCTGGTTTTGGTATCAGTATAATTCTTGCCTCCAGGAATGATTTTGGGAGGATTGCT
>NW_004524718.1:2390346-2413385 GCF_000260255.1 Octodon degus
CACACACACACACACACACACACACACACACACACACACAAATAAATAATTTTTTTAAAAAAGATCTTTACTCTTAAAAAATAAATAAAAAAAATAAAATAAAATATAGAAAACAATGCCAAAGAAAGAAGTAAAAAGCTCAAATGGAGCACAAAACTTTAAATTTTAACTTGTGTGAATATGATCAGATATGAACTACACATTACATTTTTATGCATAAAAGCAAATCCCCAACTCAGCATTCTGTTCCTTGAGAACATCAGGGACCTTCAGATTCATTCGTAAGTCCTAAACAGTGAATCTTGCCCATCTTTGACACTAATGTACAATGCAAAGCACAAAGAAAACACACACACACACACACACACACACAAATACTGTACATAAGCTAGTTTTGTTTTCAGCACAGTAAGCCCCAGAAGCACAACTATGACAATGCCTGGTGGCAGACACATGAGCCCCTTGTATGATTTGTTCACACCTATGAATGTTCCTAAGTGGGTCCGCTTGCATCTGTATGTTTGCAAACCTGAATATTCACTAAGTTGGACACTTACTGCAATGTAAGTTCCCATTAAATATAGCAAATATGCAATTAGAGCTGGTAAAAATTAGAAAGGTTTCATTTGAAAACTATTAAAATTCTAAAGTATTTCCTTGGTCTGACTTTGTGTCATATTTTTCATTAAGCTATTTTCAGTGTCAAGGCCCCGCCTTATGTGGCTTTAAACTATATGACCACCATAAAATAGGAGAAAGGCTGACAGAAATTAACCCATGAGGTAAAAAGCAATAATAAAAAATAGGCTGTAAATGTCACTCTCAGCTCTGTAGAGAGTGTTTGTAAACTAACATAATCTCCAACATAAAAAACTACTCAGATTTTATGATCAGTCATGAATCTGTTTATGTCCATAGTCTGCAAAATTTTCTTTAAATTGAATAATTGACCTTCTTTCTGGTCAAGTGTGCATTATGTGCTTCCTGCCACTTGTAATAATGAAGGTGGTGTTAAATGTGAATTACAGCATTCCTCAAATATTCTATATTCAAAGGACAACATGCTAATTCCAGAGATGAGAGTAGAGAGTGAACTATGAATTCCTTCATCATGTGTGACATAAAGTAACTCTAAGGTATGAGTTGGTCTACTAAATTACAGCCATGAAAACTTCTGTAGCACAAAGACCTCATCTGGGCAAATTAAAAACTCTTCTACACGTGGATTTCAGTATTTGATATTCATAACATATTCACAAAAGTCAAAGAACTATGAATCAATATTACCAATGATTTAAGATAGCTTTAACAAAAATTAAGAATGCTGTCTCTTCCTTTATTCATATAACTGTATACTAGTTTGAAAACTTCTATTTCTTACTCTGTGTATTAGTACTTATTGGTGCCAAAATCTTATTTAAATCTGATAGGCCTCATAACTTTTGAAGAGTGTGAATTAAGACCCCTATACCAAGAACAATGAAAATATACAAGGCACACATGCTGGTATCTTCTTCAGTAGGTCTAGGAAACTGCTGAAGTCCATTGACTATATAAATTTTGACTGGATCAAATTATTCATTTATTCACTGCTCTGAGAAAGTTGCATATATTGTGGAAATTAATAAATCCAGTGCTTGACTTCAAGAAAAGTATAATCTATAACTTAAAGATTTTAGAATGTATAAATTAAAAGCTCAGCATGCATGAACCAGTTGAATTTATTTTTAAGATCATAATGTTTATAAATCCTTTGATTTGCAAATCACAAAATAGTATTAATTGCTTTGATAAAATTCATCTCATTGGCTTTTTTACTAAGATCTGACAAGCATTTATATCTCCATTCTTTGCCAGGATCCTGAGATGTAGAAAAATTAAAATTTCCAGAATCATATTAATTAAGTGACATAAGTAGGGACTTCTTTCAAGTACTGACATCAAATATATTTTTATTTATTTGGTGGCACTAATTCCATCAACAAGGAAATATATTTTATGGAAGATGTGAATTAAACTGTCTAAAAAACATTAAAATGTCTTTACTATTTATTTCCTCAATTTTAGTAAAAAAAAAAATACAAAATCAAGCACCCAATTGTAAAACATAGTTGTAAAAATGCAAGCCAAATGAACATGCTTCATTCTATAACCCAACTTGTTTTTTTAATTTAATGACATAGCTTCATATTTAGAGGTCAAATAGGAATTGATTATAAGGATTGATTTAGAACATTTTACAATTGAACTGAATATTGTAAAATTGTACAAAACTAAGATTTTATACAATGAAAATATTATTGGACAGCTGCAATATCATGATTTCTCTTAGAAATAAGTTGTTGGTTTTTTCTAACTTTTGGCAAATCAATGACCTTCCTATGTGTTGGGTGCTGTTCTTAGTTTTCAGAAATAAATACTAGTTTTAAATTATAGAGTCAGATTTCTATTACAATTGAAACAACTGTGAGATCCATTGTTAATTTTTTTCTGAAATAGTTGTACTCAGATGGGAAATTTTACATTCACTCTGCTAAAATTCAAGTAAAATTCTTGAAAAATAAGTAGATCAAAATTTTAAAGAGGATATACAAAGGATTCCACTGGGTGTTTCTTGGTATAGTTCTATGGGTTGTTTTATTTTTGTTTGTTGATTTTATAAAATGGATCTTTGTGCTTTGTGCACTTCTTCAATAAACACAAATTATTTTGTAAACAAGAAATGAAACAAAAATCATCAGTTGAATTCTACGCTCAAGTTTAGATTTATGTAATAAAATTCAAAAGAAAAATGACTTGCTATCTCTGGTCTGATATGTACACCAAGAGAGATAATTTAAAAAGTCAATCATTTCTGATTAGCCAGCATTTTCTCTTAAATTCTAAAGTAACTCTTTGCAGCTGGGGCCAGTGATGCCTACTACTCAACAGTCACACTCCTAGAGTCTCTAGTAAAATTTAGACTATGATGTTTTTTTAATTAATAAACTTAGTCAAATCTGTGTATCAATAACATAAAAATTTAAATCTAATAACAATAACTGTCGAAGATACAACAATAAATGTTGAAGATGCATTTTCACCAAAGCCATGTTTAACCCTGTGCTTTATAGGGACTGAAGAGGAAGATGAAGGGGATGACCTTTTGCTTCGGTCCGTGGCCGAGTTCTGGTGGTTTCCCCACATGTGGAGCCACATGCAGCCCCACCTCTTCCACAACGAGTCCTCTTTGGTGGAGCAGATGATTCTCAACAAGGAATTTGCACTGGTAAGCATAACTTTATGGTATTTCATACCTACAGTTTTGATCCCCTAGTGGATTATAAAAATCACATCGTTCAGTTGGAGCCTATAGAAATAAAGTAGAATATGAAAGCATATCAAGTGTACATGTACATGCTTTCATATATATATATATATATATATATATATATATATAGAGAGAGAGAGAGAGAGAGAGAGAGAGAGAAAGAGAGAGAGAGAGAGAAAGAGAGAGGAGATGATGTAAGTCATTTTCAGAAACTTCCATTTCTTGTTTTATTAGAGGATTATTCTATCATCTATGCAAAAGAAAATAGTAGTTTCTCCATTGTATTCCTACATAATTAGCCTCTCAAAAGTCATTTGTTGCAAGAATGACCAGATGGATTAGATCATTAGAGCAGCACCTCTAGGGAAATTGCTCTCAAATTTTAATGTCTGTCGGCTTCACCTAGACTTTTTTTAACCACTTACTATTGGTCATCACTTCCAGAGTTTTTTATTCAGTATATCATAAAGACGCTATAGAATTTGCCTCTGAAAAACATTCTCTGACAATGCCCATGAAGCTAGGAGAATCGCTCCTGTAACTTAGGAACTGACCCATTGGTACAATCTGAACTGCTCCCTGTTTTCTATGAGCTCTGAGCAAAGTAAGTGACTTTTTGTTTATTAATTTGTTTGCTTCCTCATTTATTTTTCTAACTTTTATTTTAATTTTTATTTCATTTTATTTTATTTTTGTGTTTTTGAGACAGGCTATGCAGTTCAGGCTGGCCTTGAGCTCACTTTGTAGCCTAGGCGGGTCTCGAGCACACAACAATCCTCCTGCTTCAGCCTTCTGCATGCTGGGATTATACGCATGCACCACCATGCCTGGTTTTACATTTTTTAAATGGCTGTAACAGAACCAAAGGAACAATAATACTTTATGACATAAAAAGTGTATGAAATTCAGATTTCAAACTCCACAGGAAAGCTTGCCCGGGACACCACCACACTTACCCTTTGGCCTGTTTGTGGGTGCTTTCCATAGCAACGGCAGAGGTGAGTGCTTCAAAACAGACTCTGTGGCCTAAAACACCAAGGATATTCTAACCAACTCTTTACTGAGAATCTTCTTCTGCTCTAAGCATTAGTGAAGTCATATATCCCTCTGAAAACTCTCTTGAGAGGCAGAAATCTTATCCACAGTAAACACTCTGATGTACGTCTTCACACTGTGAGGTATAAAACAGCAAGGGGGCTGTGCATCCCTTGAGCACCCAGGCCCCAGTTAGGAACTCCCACTGCACACTCAGTTCATGTGCACTGTGCCCCTGCAGGGATCTTCATTTTTCGAAAGCCCTATTTGGAAGCATAGCCCTAAGGCCAAAAGACGACTTGATGCTTTATAAAGTTGTGCCTAGCTATCGTGTTAATGGCTCACCTTTTTTTTTTCAGCCCTAAAGATGGAGGGCAGAGTCACAGCTTCACATAGAATTCTTAATTGTAAACATGAATAAAATAAAGAAAAGTTAAAGTCATTTGTTCAGGCTTGGAATACCTCACTTGGACCCTCACCTCCCATCAATGGCCGTTTGATCTTGAACTACTTACTTAGAGTCCTGAGTCTCAATTTACTCTGTGAAGAAAATACGAATAGCAGAAACAACTTCTCTACGGGACTGCCTTGAGGATAGTTGTAATGTGTTCAGGAGAGTACATGGCATACAATAAAGCATTCGGTTCATTGTACACACGTGTATCCTTCCTACAGACGCGATGTTAATGCATCTTACTCTACATAGTCAAATATATATTTTTAAACTATGAATTTACAAAGAGATGATCTTCAAACAACCTCTGTGCAATGCCCGATGAACTCTTGGTGCGTCACAGCAGTGTAACATGGAGCACATCTCCCCTGTTTCGCACTGAGCTTCCTTTACGCGTGCCACTTTCTCTCAGCGCCACAACCTTGAAAACAAACTTGTTTCTCTCTTGGTTTAAGCCTCGCCTGCTCCACTGACACTCTGAAGCCTTGCTTTTCAGGCTCATAGGTTATATTTCATAATGGCTGATTTCACCTGTTGGTGTAATTTCTTTTTTAAAAGCCAAGCTGAGAGCTCTAGGAACGACTCTCATGTAATTGCTTTGTAATGAAATGTTGAAAGCTATTTAGAGTCCATTCAGAGCAATTGCATTTGTTTAGTCAGCATAGCCAGAAGCTAGACTTTAGCTCGAAAATATATTTTTTACAAAAATAAGATCTTATTTTGGATTGCAGAGTCAAATCTTACAAGGAAAATTAAGTTTGTTAAACACAGGTACTGGAACTTCTTGTCCTTTTCTCCTCTGAGTTCAGCTCAATAAAACCCAGGGTTTCTCCAGCAGTGACATTCAGAACCCCATCTTTACTGTCAACATAACTGGACAATATGGATACCGTCCAGAGAGCCAAGAAATATACTTCTCCCTTATTAAATTATTGTCTCTTCACCTACAGCTGACTCTATAAAACCATGAGCAGCATCAAGATAGCACAGTGGAAGGCACTCCATGAGATATTGGCAGGCTAAATATTAGTCCCAGCAGCTGGTAACGAGTTCTAATAAAGTTGGCAACTTACTTAATGTCTTCATGCCTCACTTTCCTCCCCTGAAACGATAATGGCTCCTTTTATTCATTTTCATTCTCTACCCTACAAAGTTGTTAGATAATTAATTTACATCAGCTCATCTGCCAACCAAAAGCACTGGACCAGATAATGCCACTGATCAATTCCAGCTTTAATATTCTGTGATCACTCACAACATCAGTCCACAGATTTGGAGTCAACATCTTGAAATGCTCATCTTGTTGCAATTGAAGCAACTATGGAAAATGATTTTCCAGCTAAATGAGAATTTATATGGACTAATAGCAAAAACATTTAAATCTCTGGTTTATGTTGTGTTGTTTTAATGCTATCCTTCCTAACATTGTTTTTGTTTGTTTGGTTGGTTGTTTTTTTTGAGTATGGCCTTGAATAACAGAGGGATTATCAAGGTTAAAAGCACAATTATTTTCATAACAATTCCAAAAATAATTCAAATGACACAGTAGTAGCTCAGTATTGGCATTTTTAAATAGTTCAAAGGACCCAAACTGGTGAGAAATTATTTATAGTATTTCTGTAAATTCTTTCTGTATAGGGTTCATTTGCTGTGGTAAAATGTTTGAAAATCTTGAAAGTAAATGATTGCAAGACTGTTTAGTTGTTCATCATTTTGGAAGAAGCTGTATTCATGTAAAGCATGGTCAATGCTTAATCTGTGCACACACGTAGATGGGGGTATATTTATACTGACATGTAATATATAGATTCACACATATGTACATGCTTAATTTGTGGGCATAAATGTTAGTGAAAGCCTAACTCTGCTCATGTGTGCTGAATCCATTACTGTCCATGCTATATCTGTCTGAGTTTGGAGAGAGGACATTAGTCTAGTGATGACTAGAGTCAGTCCAGGTTTGGTAGCATACTTACTATGGTACAGGAGCTCAGAGAAATGTTTTAATTCTTTCTCATTTAATGCACCATATGTCATTGTTGCCATTGAGTTACATAAGCATCTCCACAACTATAAGCAAAGTTTCAGAGATAAAATAAAAAGATAGATAAAAAGATGAAGAAGACTAAAACATCATCCAACATCAAAGTACTTAATCAAAAACATGTCCTAATGGTTTCAGATTTAACCTGATATCTCTAAATCAGTCACATGAAGAATAGCACCTGTAGTATTGGCCTGAACATAAATCTTGACTGCACAATAGACTTACTAAAACAGGTAAAGAAAAAAATCTATTTTGTTTGCTTGAAGTTATGCATACATATCCATTAAATATTTCAAGCCAGTGAGCTTTTTAAGTCCACTAATATTTATAAACTATAAGTCATCCTGAAGCGTTGAGGAATTTTAGCTTTCAGTGTTGACTATTGTAGTGAAGACATCAATTTTCTTCTTAGTTCATGAAATATTAAATGCATCTTCTCAATTAGTAAGAAAATGAAAATGTTGTGCAGTATAGGGACAAGTTTCTAAATTCTACATAAAAAGTTTTATCTATTTGTGAATTTTGTATGACTTTCCATACTTACATATAATATTCATGAACACCAAAATTTTTATTAATTTTATTGAGAAACAAATAGCAATGAGGCAGTTTCAAAGCAGGTTAGTAGGACAATTACAATAATTAATACATTGCATACTGCTGTCTTTGTAGTGGTTATTCATAGTACAAGATGCAGACATGATATCTTGTGCAAACACTATTAGTACAAATCTTTTTTCTCATTGAATTAAGAGAAAGTAGCTGTATATCTATCCTAACTATTTTGAATATACAGATACAAAATGGTCCTTCTTTTATATCCCTTTTTTGTTTAGTTTTGTCAAAGATGGATATTCCATTGCCATTTAAATATTGTAGGTGCATGAATTCAGCAAAATAATCCAATATAGTCCAGTAGTCTATTATAGCAGTGGGTTTTCCTTAGGACTGGCAATGTCAGAAGTTGTTGACTTGAGCCTTTCACAGCTCAGCATATTATTATGGCTTTACTTTTTATACCTCATTTTTATACTTTTCTGCTGGATAGATAAGACCAAGATAAAGCAAGGCCTGTATAACAAGAAATGTAACTTTTGTGTCTGACAAGGTCAGTCAAATAGGGGAAATAATATCATTAAGCTTCTCACTGGAGGGTTAGCAACTTAAGTACACTAATATTTAAATTTTCCTAATAAAAGCACAAACATGTTGAAGAGTGACTAAAGGAAATCCTTTTGTGTCACAATATAGTGCATATTCAGCCAGCTATATCAATGCCATGTTAAAGAGACATAAGGGGCAGGGGACATAAATCAGTAAAATAAGCACCTGCCTGGCAAGCAAGGTGCTGAGTTCAATCCCCAGTAGCACACGCAGGAGAGAGACACAGACAGAGAGAGAGACAGACAGACAGAAACAGAGAGACAGAGAGAGAGAGAGAGACAGGCAGAGAGAGAGAGAAAAGCAACAGTGGCAACAATGACATGGGAGATGAACCTGAAGGAACTGTGCACCCATGTCTGCAAGACCTTCTTGTGGACTGGGTTATTCAGGCAACAGGATTGTTCTGAACACAAGATGTGAAAAGAGTGATGGCTGAAACTAATGGGGTATGAATCTAGCAAACTAGGAAAAGCTGATAATGTTATATTAAAATTAAACTATAAATAGAGTTACTGTGATTTAAACCAAGTTCACAATCAAACAACGTATTTTTGAAGGACAAATAACTTAGCCTTTGCTGTCAGAGTATATTCACACTTACATGTGTTATTATTCAAATTAAATAACAATAGAACAAGAAGCATCAAGGCAGAGAGAAAGGGGAAAATTGTGTAATGTGTGACACTGCAGATGAACCTTGAGAACAGCATGCTGTTAAAGAAACTAGTTAGAGAACAGCAAATATCACTTGACTTCACTTACATGAGAAATAGTAAGAAAATAGCCAAGTGAAATAGAAAATAGTCTAAAACAGTCAACTTCAAAGGCTCGGGGCCTGCCGGTCAGCTCAGTTGTTTAATCACCTGTTTATGCAAACTCAGTCAGGTGCAGGATACCAAAGTTTCATCCGGAGCTCCACATGCCTTACCAGACCCGCCCTTAAGGCAGTCTGAGGGAGCCAAAGGGGGGGAGAACCTTCACAACTTTGGGGGCCTTCGGTTTAGCTCAATTGTTTAAGAGCCTGTTCATGTAAATGCAGTCCAGTACAGAATACTGAGGTTCCATCCCCACCTCCACCTGCCTTACCAGACCCTCCTAAGTTAAGGCAGCCTGAGCCAGCCAAAAAAAACCCCAATAAATCCCAGGTAATCCTGCTGGAAACTATAAGTGGGTCCAGCCAAATAGGTCAGCGGATTCGATCCCCGGGCCTGCCATACCGGTCCTGCCCCAGGGTGCGCTGAGACAGCAATTGGGACTGGGGTGGTGGTGTGCGCCTGTAATCTCAGCTCTTGGGAGGCTGTAAACAGGTGGAATCACTATAAATCTGATCTAGTAGTGAGAACCTGAACACCCTGTAGACCATTTCCTAAAAATACAAGAATAAAACATAAAATAAAACACAAAATACCTATGTAAATGGCTTCAGGAATTAAATACATTAGCTATATATTATGACTTCATTAGAAATTAATCAAAATTTGAATATCTAAAATGTACATTAATCACACAGCCTGTCTAGGTCAGGAAGTTGAACAGAACTAGAGCAGCACCCTGAAGATCAAACTCTCATTGTTCCACGACCACCCACGTGGCCATTACATAACTTTATAAAAGCTTTATTTGATACTGGTAACAGCATATTGCACAATGTTTCCATGTAAATTGTAAAGCTCAACCCTTTTCAATACATTGACAGATCTACAAACTTCACAACAATTTTAGAACATGTCCATCACAACTAAAAGAAACTTTGCACTCATTTGGGGTCACTCCAGCCCTGGGAAATCCCAATTATATGTTTTATTGTTATAAATTTGCTTATGCTGGATACTTGACATAAATAGTATCATCTAATATATGGGTCATTTAACACTGGCTTTTTCTTTTTACTTAGTATGATATTTTTGAAGTTTATACCTCTTATAGCACCTATCAGCTATCACTCTGTTTTATTGCCACATAATATTCTGTGATCAGTCTATCACATATTTTACTTATCCATTCATCAGTCAGTGGACATTGGATCGTTTCCAGCTTTTGCTCTTTCCTTCTGGCTGGCTCAGCCTGCCCTGAGCACAGGACTGGTGTGGCATGTGGTGCTGGGGATGGAACCACGGTCCCCTGTGCCTGCTTATGCTTGCCTAAGCAGGTGCTGTAGACTGCTGAGCTATCTTGCCGGCCCGCTTTTGCCATTATTGATAATGCTGCTATGAAGATTTATGTACAAACTGTTATGTGGGTGGACCTTCCTATTTCTCACTAGTAGTTACTACTCTCTACCCAGAAAACAGTTGCTAGGTCACGCCATAATACTCTTTTAATATTTTGAAGAATTGTCACCTTGTTTCCATAGTATGTTCACCGTTCTTTAATTCTACCAGCAATGCACTCTTATTATTACCATCTTGTTACAGCTATCTGAGTCAATATTAATTCATTTCTTGTTTTCAAGATTATTTTAATTACTTTGATTTTGATTTTAAAAGCAGTTCATCAATTTTTTCCCAGTAACCAGCTGGAATTTTGATAGTGCTAGCCCTGGATACTCAGATAAATTTGGGAAATAATATCCTGCTGATATTGTTTTCTTTTCCATAAATTAGTTTTTCTACTAATTTAGAATTTCTTTATTTTAAATATGTAAAATATTTAATATTTCAAAACCTATTTTATGGTTTTACTAAATGTATTCTTAAATATTTTATTTTCAATGCGTTATGTATAGAATTCCTTTTCAAATTTAGTGTTGGGATTGAGCCCAGGGCTCTTGCATGCAAAGCCCACACCATTCATCTACAGCACCAATCTCTAGAATTGTTCCTGAGTTTTATTTTCACATTGCTTTTTTTTTTTAGAGAAGTACAATTGACACATAGATTGAGGGATGATGATAGATAGATAGATAGATAGATAGATAGATAGATAGATAGATAGATAGATAGATAGATAGGCAGGCAGGCAGGCAGGCAGGCAGGCAGACAGACAGACAGACAGTATAGATCTTAAAAACCTAGCTTTTTAAGAAGGTTTAAAACCTTGCTGCACTCATTACTTTCAACTTTGCATTCTAGGAATAAACTCACTAATTTTGATGAATTTTCTTTACATTTTATTAAGTTTGATTACTCCTACTTTGTTGAGTATTTTGCACCTACAGTAATGTAAAACACTTTGGCCGCGGACTGTATACACACCTGAAGAGCGTCCTCTCAAGTGGGTTCCAGCCCTCTTAGTTCCTGTAAATATACACTACGTGTTCACACAATAACGAAATGCAGTCAGTAGTAAGCAGTTTGTGGCATTCATGTAGACACTGATCTACAGCTTTATGTTTTAACAAATATCTTTATCTAATTTTACTGTCAGGGCAATACTGGCTTCAGAATTAGTTAATACTACCGCCTCCTTCCACTGGGGGGACAGTATGTGATTGGTATTGATTGATATTAATTCATTATTCCATGTTGAATAGAACTCACCACTGAAGCTGCTTATGACTTGCATTTGAGGAAAACTCTTAATCAGTATTTGTTATAAATGTCTTCAGATTTGTTTTATTTTTATTTAAATAGTTGTTAGTAGTTTGTGTGTTCTTTCTTCTGTTTAAATTTTTGTCAAAAGGTGTTCAAAATATCCCATTATGATAACTTTAATTTTATAAAGTCAGTAATGTTGTCACTACTTTCATTACTAATTTTATCATTTTAAACCTTCTCTTACTTTTTGCTTTTAAGACTATACAGAGATTGGTCAATTTTGATCATCTTTTCAAGAACTAAACTTTATGTTGGGCAGATTTTTCTCTATTTTTCAGTTCTTTATTAATTTTATGTTGCAATTTTTATTATCTTTCTTCTTGATTGTGTCATGTTTAATATTTTCTTCTTTTTCCCACATCTTAGGGAAGATATTTCAGTGATAGTTTTGAAATGTTTCTTCACACAGCTGGGATTAGAGATTTGTGCCAATATGCTGGCTCTACCTCAAATTTATATGGACATAACCTAGTAAAACATGGAAACAGCACTTTTGCACAGCAGTCTCTGTCTTTCTCTGCTACTACTGCAATATATTTGTAATATTGTAATATCTACATACATTTCAAGTCCAGCCGTGCAGTTACATTTAATATATCATGTAATTTTACATTTAAAAAAACCAAATTATCCAGCAAATATACAGAGTTTCTACATTAATCTTCTTAAATCCCATTTCATTATTCTCCATTGTTTTTATAGCTTTGAGTTATCTATTATTATGTCCCTGCTTCAATACAGCTTCTCTGCCTCTTTTTGTGTCTATGGATTGCTTTACATTTCCATGCATATAAACCTAATTATACGTTCTATGAAAACTGTTTATGCAAATATTTTAAATATTATCTGTGTTATATAATTACAAAACTATCTTTACCAATAGTCTTTGTTTCTTAATATAAATTCACAGCACTCTCTGGGGTATTTGTTTTAGGCCTGAAGAACTTTCTTTATTGTTTCTTTTAAGACATGATAATGAATTCCCTATGTTTTGATATATTTTGTACAGTCTATTTCACCTTCAGTTTACTAGACAGTCTTTCTAGGTAGAGGATGATTACTGAGTACTCTTTTTTGTTTGGTTTTGAAATAAGATCTTGCTACCTTATGTCAGGATGACCTTGAGTCTCCCTTCCTAAGCCTTTCAAATTCTGGATTATAGACCTACCCTACCACATTCAAGGGGATGACTATACTCTGTAAGTCGCTTTGAATATGGTTTCATTCTTCTCCCTGGCTACCTTGGGGACTTTTCTCTCATTGTTGGGACAAAATACCTGATACTCAAAGTAAAGAGGGAGAGGTATATTTGGCTCACGGTTTGTGAAGGTTCCAGTCCATAATCACCTCACTCCAAGGCAATGTGGCATGGTGAGGGGCAACCATTCATGGAAGCAGAAGACAGCAAAGCAATAAGACCAGAAAGGATAGAGCAAGCCCCATCCCACCACCCCACGCTGTAAGCAGGCTACCACCCCTGGCACGGGCAGGTATAGCACTCATAATATCTCCGTGCCTCCTCTTGCCCTGGCTCACCATATTTACAAAGAAGACCCTGGTGCCCGCTGAGTGGCCCAGTTAAACTTCTACACTTCTCAATTTGATGCAGTGTATCCACCATTCTAATGGACTCCATAGTTACTGAAAAGAACTTAATTTTTCATCTTGTGTTTCCCCTAACTGTGATTAGTTAGTCTTTCTGTGGCTTTTTCGATGTTTTCTGACTGTCTTTGGCTTTCAACCATTTTTATTATGGTATGTTTGGTTCTTGTGTTTACTTAAAGTTTACTGGGCTTTTAGAATGTGCAGATGAATGCTTTTTTAAAATCATATTTAGGAAGCTTTAGGCATTATATGTTCAAATACCATACCTCTTTTTCTACTTTTTCTGATGTTCCTATTCCATATTACACTTGAGTGTGAGCCCTCTAGCAATTTGCTTTTCACCTCAATCATTGTACTTTTAAAGTATAAAATTCCTACTTATTTCTTTTCATAATTTGTATCTTTATTGCTATTCTCCATTTGATGAAATATTGGCATATCTTTTCTTGTGCTTTTCCTTGTGGTTACACTGGTTCTTTGAATGTCTTTGAAATCTTTGCTAAGTTGAACTCTTGCTCTCTTTGAAGGCAGTGTCTATTGCTTGCTTCATGTTCTATTGATTACAATGTCCTGTTTCTTTTTATATCTTGTGATTCATTTGAAAGTGAACATTTTAGAATATTTATAGCACTCTTGATCCTGATTTGCTCTTCTTATCTGCAGAGCGCTCTGTGTTTTATTCATTTATTTTTCACTGTGATGGTGTGTCTGAGCATTACAAGCGAGGACAGTCTTCCTTCTGTGTGCAGTTCCTCAGAGGGAGCTCAGTCACTGGAGGAGGACAGCAGTGGTAGCAGGATTCCTAATACCTTGTCTACCTCTGTCATAATGCTAATGAGATGTAAGTCCCTGCTAATTGTTTAGACAATGCCTTTGAGTGAAAACTGGTCCTCATTGTGCTTCTCAGAGCAAAGATGTTCTTTGTGCTCAGTGTGTGAGAACTCTGATCTCAGCAGTGCTCCTCCTCACTGCCCTCTTGTCTGTTTACCCTACAATTAGTTTTCTGCTACTTGTAATTAGGTAACGACATCCATCTCCTTAATTGCTGCCCATCACAATCTCCATGGTCTTTGAACTTCTCCAAAGGCCTCAACTTCTCCACACTCTCTCTCCAGAACTATCAGTTTCCCTGTGAAGTAGTAGAGCTCTCTCCTCTTAGAATCTGCTTTTCCACATGGGTGAACTCTGCTCCAGAGTTACTGGGTCAACTGAAATATTCTGCTTCTGTCAGAGTCAGTCTACATGTGGGATGGGTCCTGGAATAGTTGTTGAACTTCTTGACTTGCCTCTTAGTGTGGAATCACCACTCTAGAATTAATATGAGGCAAAGGAATCTGAAAGCACTGGTACTCTTAACCTGCTATTTCCAGAGTACAGATTTTGCCATCTGAGAGGGGACGTATGGAAGAAAGCTTTGGATTTCCCAATTGCTGTTAACTCAAAAGAGCTTTTGCACACAGAGCTGGGGGGACAAGAATTACAAGCTGCCACTCAAAGCAGAAACTGTGGCTACAGCCTGGATCTAGGGTGACAGGGAACCTTATCTGTCTGCACCTACCTGTGGTAAGGACTCTATCACTCTAAACAGTGAAAGGAGCAAATCATGGCTTAACCACTGCTTTTTAAGAAAGTTTTGGTCAATTTTTGTTTTGAATTCCTTTCACTTGCTAAATGTCCTCTTCATTTTACAGAGATCTTAAGTTACTTGAAAATATTTTTTTATGACTTATAGTTGTTTCACAGGGAGGTCTACAGAAGAATTCCACACACTATCATTTCAGAAGTCTGGATTCTACTCTGTCTCTGTGTGTGTGTGTGTGTGTGTGTGTGTGTGTGTGTGTGTGTGTGTGGTGCTGGAGATTCAACTTTTTAAAAGGTCTTCACATTTCTTAATTTTTATTTTGAGGCAAATTTTTACGGAATCATTAAGTGTCAGGCTTCACTTGAATCTGCGATTCTCCTGCCTCAGCCTCTCAGAATGATGCAATTACAGGTGCGCTGGAATTACTGGTGATGCCCATGTTTATCTGCCATGTTTATCTTGGATAATTTATGCAATCATTCCCTCAATGTTCCCCTCTTAGTCTTCTCTAGTCTGTTCCCAACACAGAAAACATGGAAGTCATGTTAACATGTGATACAGGTTGTAACATTTTGTCAAAAGACCTCTGTGTTGCTTGAAGATGGGCGGCAGGCCGCTAGCCAGTGTGCCTTTGTTTCAGAGGCAGAAAGTGTCCATCCATCATCTATTGCTAACAGCTGGCTCTTAAAACTCTTAGGGCGTCTCTTTCATGTTCCCAGCCCTTCCTAGCTACCATCAGTTTTCATTGTTGGCATAATGTTGCAATATTCTTTCCTCTAATTTATTGATTGTGTCTTTGAGCCCCAAGGTTCCCCTACTCTCCTGGCAAATTATTGCTGTTCTGCCTTCATTTGACTTCTATGGTTTTGGAAGAGAATTTCTTTCTTTCCCATTCCCCACCTCATGTTTACACCTTAAAGAAAATATTATGAAATCTAGGATTAAATGACATCTTTTAATTATACCACCCTGTATTCTTTCAAAAGCTAACCTTTACCATACTAAAAAAAAAGAGTTAAGAAAGTACAACTTTTGTCCCCTTTTCTTTTTTAAGTTTATTCATACAATTTAGATAAACATAATGAACACATTCACTTGATTCCTCATCTTTCCCATTTTGTTTTCCTTTCTGCAATTTTTCCTTCCTCATTTTTCCCATTTTGTTTTCCTTTCCTTTCCTTCCCCTCCTTATTTTCAAATCCTTGTTTCAATGTATACTTCATACGTTTCTTTTCCTATCCTTCTTTTCTCCTTCCTCTACCCAGCTTTCCTTTCTTTTTGAAGAATCCCTTCCTATTTTGCAGTATCTAATATGTATTTTGGTTCTTAGTTACACTTTCGGTTTCTCACACCAGAGAGACAATGCAATATTTGTACACGTGTACAATTTTTTTAACTTAGCAGAACGGAGTGAAGGTCCACCCATTTAGTTATAAATGTCTCAGGTTTACCCTTCTTGATAAAACCTTTATCCATTCCTCAGTTAATGGTCATTTGGATTGTTTCCCAAGATTTAGCTATTACAATCTGTTCTGCTGTAAACATTGGTATGTGTATATCACTGGGATGTGATGCAATCAATTCTTTTGCGAAGATAAAGACAAGGGGAACAGCTGGGTCAAACGGGACCTCCAATCCTACTTTCACCTCTTTTTTTCTAACCAAAAGTAATTACTTTTCTTCTTTTCTCATGTTTTACTTCCCTTTTCTTTGGTCTCAAAAGGAGAAAAATAATCCATGTCTTCATTTTCTGTATGTCTTCTGTTAAGTGTGATCTGTTTCTTTTCTCTAGTGGTTTTTCGTATGTAGTTCTTGTGGTGAATTTCTGCCACCTTGATTATTATATGTCTGGATGTAGGTTTCATTGGGTTTATATTATTTGGCGCTCTATATGCCTACATTGCCTGAATGTCAGATTGTGAGGCCATGTTGGGGAAGTTTTCTACTATTCTGCCCATATTCTTTTTTGCCATTTGTGTTGTCTCCATCTTTCTCATTGATGCCTATTAGTCTTACGTTGTTCATCTTTGCATAGTCTTTCAGCTGTTGAATAATTATTTCCTGGATCCTAGTTTTTTAAAAAGATCTTTCCTTACCTTTTCACTAGTTGAAATGGTGTCTTCAAGGTCTGAAAGTCTATCTTCACTTTCATTTAAATGGTCTTGCCAACTTTGAATGGAGTTTTTAATTTATTGTATATCTCTTTGAATCTGCTTCATGCATTCTGTTTCTTTCCTATATTGCTCATTCAAGGTTTCCATCATTTCTCTATTTGCCTCTGGTTTTTTATCAGTGTTTTCTACAGAAATTCTTAGGAATTCTTTCATTGTAGTTGTCACTTCTTTTTTTCACCTGTGAGGTTACTTCTGGTCTGATATCCTCTTTACTCTTCTCCAGTTGTTTCTTTACTTCAGTCGCTATTATTTCAGAGATTGCATGTGTGTGTCTTCCAATTTCTTCTATGCTGAAGTCTCCTGGGTTTGTTCTGGGTGGGCTTGGAGCCTGAGAATGCATTTTATTCCTTTTTTTTTGGTCATTTTCTATTTCAGCAAACTATTTATTTTGATTTCTGTGGTATCTTCTTGTGAAAGTTGGATAGCATGTAGCTGCATCACTGCCGTCAGAGTCTCTCTGTAAAAAGTCTGGTTTTTAGGTACCTCTTCTGGGTCAAAGATTCTTGTTTTGTGTGTGTGTGCAAAGATTTTGTCTTCTCTATTAATTGAGAGTGAGACATTGGTTTCAGGTTGGCACTACCCTCTGTCCTTCAGTGCAGGCCTTTGGTGAGTGTTTTACCCAAACCTTCCAATATTAATGCCCAAGGAAAAACATGTGGTTAAGGCAGAACAGTAGTACAGTCAGCAACACTGATAACAGCTAGTGAAATTTAAAAGTTGACAAACTTTTGTAACTGATGGGTTTGTACTTCAGACCATAGGAACAAACATTATAGCTGTATAACAAAACAAAACAGATCTTAATTGGGAATTTGTATTTAACTTAGTTCCCCTGAGTACTGTCAGGTCACCTGCCCTTCATATTCCTGGAGTCTTCCAGGCAGAATAGCTTACCCCAGTTACTTGCTTCCACCTCTGTGCTGTGAGGCTGCTCCTGTAGGTCTGGGCCTTGGTCTGGGTTTAGCTGGGCCCAGAGGTACACCTCAGTTCACTCAGTCTAAAGCTACTGAACTCGGACTCAACTGGCAGGACCTGGCTTGTCTCTGCTTGCTGTGTTCAGCTCCTTTAAGTTGAGCGCAGTCCACAGGCGCCTGTTGCACTCTGCGGGCTGCCGGTCCTGCAGCTCCTTTCCAGTAGGCCCACCGAGGTGGCGTGGACCTGCCGTGCTGTCTAACTCACATTTTTAAATCATAAAACAGAATAAGCAAAAAAAATTAAGTTTGAGAAAGTGTTAAATCATGCAATCAAATACTAATGACATTTCCCTAATGTCTTCCCTACAAGAACGAGCCCTGAAAATCGGTTAAATGTTCAGAAAACAAAATATATGTGTGAGTGTGTGACCTTGAATACAGTTAATTCTATTTATTGGAAACCTATGATGAGTACAATGATCTCAGGAAGAAAGAAAATAAAATCACAATTTGAAGATTATGGAATATCAGCCAATAACTTGGAAGCTTATTTATAGGAATAAATTATTTTGTTACTGTATATAGAACATTTATTTACACATGACACTTGGTACCAGTTTAAATATGTTTATGTAACCATGTGATCAGTGGAAATAGCTCTTCATCATTATGTCTGTTAATTTTGATCTTACCCTAAATATGCATAAATTTTTCATGGCATACTTTATACAAAACAGTTTTTCATACACACAACTTATATATCATATTCTAATTTTACTACATTGTCTGTCTAAATCTTTTATATTTTCACGTTAATATACTTTTGTTTCATTTAACATTGTTGCAATTACACACATACAAATCAGCCTTTTGCTTATGTTCTGTCAATATGAAGCTCTGCATGTGTGTGTGTGTGTGTGTGTGTGTGTGTGTGTGTGTTTGTGTGTTATACATCAGTCAGTGAAAAATTTGGTCATTTGAATGGTTTATTGTTTTAACCTCCTGAGCAAACAACATCTTGAAATGCTAGTTTTAAATTAATTAATGTTTATTAAGCATCACAACAGAGTTTTGACAAACACTACAGGTTTTCATCAGTGAGAACTTATAGGCTTCTATGTACTGAAACAAACACATGGCATTGCAGAAGCTCTTAGGATATCATTAAAATACTTGAGGTATATACCTGGTAGACTGATAATACCCTAAACAATGGGAGAAATTATTTGCATTTCTCTTTAACCTACCCATTGACAACCCATAAACTTTTTCTTCATCCTTTTGTCAACTAGGATAATACTGTTTTTAGAATGCTCTTGGGAAGTTTATTCAAGCAATCTCCAAGATTCTCATCAATTCCAATTTTCATAAAGTCTACAACATGAAGGATAGCATGAACTTTTTGCCAGAAAATTAGAATTTGTATTCCATTAGTTATAAATATTCATGCTATTTATCAATAGATTTAGAGAAAATGACTTTTCTTGTCATGTTTATATCATATAAGGTCCTTGACTTGTTGATCCTGTATTCTTAGGTAGATGAAAGAATTTCTTTTAGACCGAAAACCTCTACAATATATGTTTATCTTTCTGATTTTCCTTACAAAGGACAATAGTAGAGACAGACCCGTTTCATAAGTTCCTATTTTAATAGAAGCATCTTTTTCCTGTCAAGTAGCATTTTATTTATGAATGTGTTTAATTTCAAAGGAATAAATCCCACCTACAAAACATACTTAAATATTTGAAAGCAGTAATTAAAGGAAATGAATAATTTCTATCACCGAAACTTCGTTAATATAACTCTATCAAGGCTTGCATCTGTCTTCTTCAATACTTCATTGCCATTATTTTTGGTATTGAAAATTCCTTTCACTCTCTCTAAAGCCATATTTTTAAGATTCATTGGAAGGGTTCTAATTCTTTTCTAATGCTGGTATGTGAAATGATTGCCTCAGAAGTTTCCACCTCTTACCTAAGCTGATGTAACCAGTTGAAGCAGTTGATGATATTTAATTTACTTGCTTTAAAGAAAAGCATTATTCTTTCCACTTGTTGATTTTTAAACATTATATAGAACAAGAGAACACTCACAAATACTAAAGAAAAAGTCATATCTCTCCAAAGAAAAGAAAGAAAATGAAACTATAGTTCCTACATTAGAGATTATCGCCATAGCTGCTGTGTTTACATGTTTTTGGTGGCATAATGTTGACCAGAATGACTGGCATGTATGTATTTCTAGCTTTAATGACTGTTATCCTCACTGATAACATCATCAAGCTTTGATAATTTTCCTCATATTTCTTCAAGAAGACTATGATCGTACCTGTTGCAACAAGAGATCATGATGCATAAGAGAGTTAAGAGACAGTTTTAAGGTTCTGGAATATCCACATTGGAAGCAGAAACAATATATTCTAAATTGGCTTTTTATTCCCCCACCTACCCACCATCACCACTGAAGGTAGACATAGCTTTTTATTGATAAAAAGAGACTAATATCTCACCTAACGTTCCACCAAAAAGAATCTTTGTTGACAAAGTGGTATGTATAAATAAATAAATGAAAGAGAATTGATTCTGGTACTTACAACTACTTGAAATTTTTCAATAATTGCTTTCTATTTAAGACTAAATACTTTTATATATATCCAGTATGAAAAATTACTCCCACTCTTCACAATTCCTCCATGTCTTTTGATTTGTTGCCTTCTCTCTTTTTTCCCCTTTCTTCCTTTCTTCAAAATACAATTAAAGAATGCACATTGCCTCCTAAATATTTTTCTTGACCTCAGAGATGCAAACATGGGTATGGTAACTACATTTAGGGATTATTTTTACTTCTACAGTTGATGGGGTAAGTGTGATAAAAAAGCATTTAAAATTCTTAAAATAAAGATACACAACACAGAAGAGCCACACACTGGCCAAGCACTAGCTAATCATCAGAGGAAGAAATATTAAAAGCAAGATGAGTCTTTGGTATGATGCATACAGAAAAATAACCAGTTGCATAGGAAGAAGAGTAACACCCAAACAGAGATAGCAGAATGACACAGAACACAAGACGGTGCCTCAGTGACAGGCACTCCAAGCATGAAACTACTATTACAAATTACCATCTTCAGTGCAGTTGCTTAGTTCACAGGTATCAGTATATATAGTCAGTCAAGGTGAGAATCTTTCCAATTTACTGCTAGATTAAAAAATCTTCTGAAGATTCTCAGGATCATTTCCTTGCCCATCTTCTACATATAATTGTATGGCTTGACTGCTTGTCATGACATGACAGTTGTTGCTATGATGTCTCTCAGGTAGATGGTTGTTCAAGAAGAAGAGGGTAGTGAATGAAAGCAAGAGACAGGAAAAGGAATAATGTGGGACAGTCTTGCTTCGAGGTTGTATATGGTGAGATTTTTGGACTTATGTGTAAACATAAGTATATAATTCTTTATGTCTATTTTTAAAATATATTCTAATATTTAAATGTTTTTATCATATTCTGTAGGGATGTAAAGTTCAACATATCAATACTCGATGAAAAATACCTGTTCTGTATTATGCCTAAGATGTTTGATATGCAGAGAGATAGTGAGGTTAAGCTTAACAACCTAAGTTGTATGGTAATAACAATAAGCTTGTCTTCTGGATGTTAACAACCTAAGTTTGCAGACGAAAATTAGAGAAAAAGGAGGGCTGCAAAGAAAGTCAACATTTTGGCCCTAACCTTCTAAGGTCAATTAAGACTGAGGACATATGAGAACCTGTACTGTAACATCATGTAACTCAGTAGTGTCCCAAATTTTCTGATGAACGAGATTATGGGGCCAAAGAGGAAAGTGATCGATGATGTAGAGTATGCCTAAGGAGAGCCACTTGGAGAGAAAACATTTTCTCAGGCTTTTACAGAGAGCACACTGGCCAAGCATTGGCCGTGACTCATCCACATGGCTGACACTGACAAAGGTTCTACAATCTGAGGTGCAGGATCTCAGGATAAATCCTGAGGGGATTTCACTGACCTTATCAGACCCAAAAGCTACAACTCTTGTTGCATAGTTCCTGCTTTACCTTGGTCTTAACCATCCAGCAGAAAAGTATAAAAATGAAATAAAAGAAGTAAAGCCATGCTGTTATGTTGATCTGTAGGGGTCTCAGGTCAACAATTTCTGACATTGCAAGTCAAGTGGAAGACCCAATACTATTATGGGCTATTGGACTCTTTTAGAATATTTTACTGAGTTTACACACCTATAATATTCAAATAACAGAACTTAATCAAAAAAGGGGATACAGATGAATGTCCGTTTTGTATCTGTGTATTCAAAGTGGTTAGGATAGATATATAGTTACATTCTGTTAATGAATAGAATGATTTGTTCTAATGGTGTTTGTAAATAGGATATCATGTCCACATCTTGTACAGCAATTAACCACTAGGAAGAATGTATGCAATGTGTGAATTATTGAAACTTTCCTACCAATTTGATTTGAAGCTGTCTCATTGCTATTTGTTTATCAATAAAATTATGGGGGGAAAAATAATAAAATAAAATAAAATTTTTTTTAAAAAAGGCAGTGCCTCAAAATATTCCTCAGGCTTCCAATCAAGTATAGATCAGTTATCTACAGCCTACAAGAAACTATTGCCTGAAGGATTCATTGTGCAGTCTGTCTTGAATGTTTGGTGTGCAAGAATACATTTTAATTCATTGTAAATACCAAAAGAGGGGCTGGAGAGATGGCTCAGCAGAATAAGCGCTTCCCTGGCAAGCTCAAAGGCCTGAGTTCAATCCCCAGTTCCACAAAAAAAAGAAAGAAAGAAACAGGAAAAATATATGACAGAGCTGTATGCGTCTGGTAAACATTTATAAAATCTTGACCCCCCCATAATTATTCAGAAAAAATATATCAAATTGAAATGATAATTAGTGTATATTATTATTGTATATTGATTAATTAGTGAATACCCCTGACATAATATGCCCTTAGAGATATGAGCCTTTCATAACATAGGTTCACTTTCAATAGTTCTTGACTTGATCAATCTCTAAATGGAGTTCATTTGTAATGAAATATGACATAGATTTATACTCCATATGTTAAGGCCTCTGATATACTAGACCCAATTGTGTTATATGCTTTATTGTCTTAAAAATACCAATATTCCATGATCACTACACACATAAAGCAAGTTACATCCTACTAATTCA
>NW_004524718.1:2413555-2417475 GCF_000260255.1 Octodon degus
CATGTGGTGCTGGGGTATTGAACCGCGGTCCCTGATGCTTTTGCTAAGCTTGTTCTAAGTAGGTGCTTTAGACCACTGAGCCATCTCTCCAGCCCTAAAATAATTATTCTTATATGTCATTTATACACAAAGTTAAGGTTAGAAAGGGAGTTGCCTAACAACAGGGTATTTGAAAAATTTTCTTATTTCTTAATTCTCATTTCAGGGTCCATATATCTTTAACCCCTGTTCACCACTTAAAATTACCTATGTGATGGCTATTTTTACACTTTCTTTACGAAGTGAGGACAAAATTTGTTTGTGAAGTAAAGGGTCTGACTAATGCATAGTGAATTTCTCAGCTTTTATTTCAGGCAGTGAGCATTTAACAGGTCTGGCCAATCAGATATAGCAGAAGTTATGACTTAGTGCTTCTGGGAAACTTTCAAAAACAAGGTAGATAAAGATATTCCCAGCCTTTCTTCCCCTTCCCCTTTCTGATACCAAATATAAGGTCTGTTGGCTGGAGCTAAGATGTCCATCTTCAAACCTGAAGAGAAGGCCAAGAGTCAGAGAATTAACTTTTGAATCAAAATTACCAACTACATCTTCAAATTTCCCATTGCAAGGAAAAAAATCTTCTCTTTTTGCATTTGTAAGGGTTTTTTGTTGTTTTCCTGGTACAGGGGTCGAATCCAATTCCTAATCAAATACTCTAGGTTTTTTTTTTCAATTAATTTATTTTGAAATACACAAATTATCCCCCTTTTTAGGCCTAGAAAACATTCCACAGAAATATGTAACAAAGAAGAACATGGTCCAATGATTTTTAAGAAGTGTTGATAGTGAGATTCTATGCATAATTATCAATTAATTATTAGATGGCAGTTTGGGGATTGTGCTCTTACACCAGCCAATAATATCATAATTAACTCTTACTGATGAATTCTAATTTCGATGATTAGACTTGATTTTATTTACTAAATAACCATGGAATAATCAAGAGTCCCTTATTATTTAACTGCTTCTGTGTTACATATACCTACTCAAATTGGATAGTTCTTCAAAGTCTCTCTCTCTCTCTCTCTCTCTCTCTCTCTCTCTCTCTCTCTCTCTCTCAAACACACACACACACACACACACACACACACACACACACACCTTTTTGAGTTTTAAAAATCCCTTTTATTTTGATGTCTCTCTTTTATACTTTTCCACTGTGGCTAAGCATTCTGTTCATTCCATGGTTACATTTTTTATCACTTATGCTGCAGTTCCCTGTGGTCATTACTGCACTAACATAAACAATCACAAGGAACTGTTTCCAAACATGTTGCGAGATGCCAGAGTTAAAGCTGAGTTATAACGCAGGACTGGGGTGCTGATGTGGACTGGTTTTGCTAAGAACTGTATCAATGCTTTAGCTCCAGTTTAATATCAACATGATGATAAGAAAATGGAAATGCAATGATTCACTGTGATTTTAGTTTGAAACAAGTGAACATGTCTACAGAAAAATAATTTAATAATCTGTATAGCTTGTTACTCAGTTGGAGATAATTATGCAATTTAATTCTTTTGAATACATAAGTACCAACTAATAACAGAAACCTACTTTGTGTGATGAAATTTAACCTGCCTCACATCAGAGAAAAGTTTCACAAAGTTGCAAACAATCACAGATGTGAATTATTCTAACTTGGAGCAGCACAGGATGTCATAGAAGGACAAATGTAATAACACCTTGTATTTTGGGGGTGGGGTGGGAAGTGACAACCAGAGGAATGGCTCATGCATATGCCAAATGTTTAGAACATTTCCCCATAAATGTGTTAGGCTGACATTAAAGAGGGGAAATGGCTCCTAAGGGAAATCTTAACTTGACTCAAAAATAATATTAGGAAAGTATTCCATTGCTAAGAGAAAGTAATAATAGTTTATGCAAATCTCCTATTTCTGCAAAGTGATGCTTTTAAATTAATAATTCAAACCCATGAGCTATATAATGCTAGAGGTATCCAAAAAAGTTTAGAGATATGTTCAAAGTCAGAAAGTGAAGTGCACTGCAGCCGACTTCCAATAGGACAGTTAACCCTGTGCACTGTGCCTGACTTACACAGGATTCCCTGGAACTGCTGCCATTGCTATATTGCTGTGCTCCACTTCCTGGGAGCCCCTGCTCCCCTGTTTGTCCAGCTCATTTCACCAGCCAGAGGCCAGAATCTCTGTCTTGTGCACTCCATGAGCTCCCTCAACCTCCCATTTACCATCCTATCCTCCAGAAATACAACCCAAATCCAAATCTCCACTTGCTCTATGCTTACTGCACCCTGAGTCTGAGCCTGGCCAGGAACTGCTTAACTGTCCTCTCTTTGAAGCTTGATCACAAACTTCAGGTGAGCCCACGCTACTCCCAAGACACTGCACTTCAAATCCTTACTTCATTGATAATCCTCGGGCCACTGCACCACACCTTCTCTCTCCCTTACTGCCACACGTGTTGTCTCAGCCCTCCCCAGGGATGATCATGCTTCCCATGTGACTGAAGAAAATAAATCAGGTGAAAATTGGCATGTTCCTGTTACTTCCACTGCCACTTTTACATGACAATAGAAAACTGGAGACACAATAATTATCATGAATTTACTTTGAGTTGTGAAGATTTGTACAGAAAAGATAAATGATTATATTATTAACTAGAACTCAAATAATCAGAAGAAATATTTAGTGTGAAATATTCATATAAAGACTACTATAGGGCCAGGGAGATGGCTTAGTAGAATAAGTGCTTTCCTGGAAAATGCAAGGGCTTGAGTTCAATATCTGGTTCTGAAAAAAAAAACATAAATGTTTCAAAATGGATATAAATAAAAACTGAGTACTGAGCCAGGTACAGTGGTGCACACCTGTAATCTCAGCACTGGAGAGGCTGAGGCAGGAGGATTGTTGAAAGTTTGAGGCTTGCCTAGGATACAAATTGTGCTCAAGCCCAGCCTGACCTACATAGTAAGACCCCATCTCAAAAAAAATGAGGGCTGGCAGGCATAACACAAGAACACACCAACCTGCTCTCTCTCAAAATTATAAACAAAAGGGACTAGTAATAGAAATAACAAACTATCTGCAGTTACTCCAATCCCTTCTTAATCAACAGTCTATCTCACAAATTATTTTTCAGTACCTACATACATACAATTAATTTTCCTATCTTTAAATAATCCTCTGCTTGCCACCATTTTTTTCTAGCTACATCATTTCCAGACTCCCTTTTACAACAAAATTTCTTAAAACATGTATAATATTCACGACTTCCATGTGGCAGCTCTTACTGTTTCTCTTTTTTAAAACTTTAAGTTCAGTAATCTGTGTTCTCAGCCCATAAGGTTTATATTCATCATGTGGAGTTGCCATATGTACAGAATGAACCCCTATTCTTGAATATCCCCCCTTATTCTTTCCCTCCCTCCTCCATTCCCTCCATCTCTTGATTCCCTTCCCTTTTGAAAACGTATATTGCTGCTTCCTGTTATCCATGTCTTATTTTGATTTTTATTTTCACTATGGGCCTCTCATTCATGAGAAACCATGTGATAGTAAACCCACTCTGATGCACATGTCCTTGGCTGAGCTGTGATCTCATGACTCACTTGGCATCTAGTGTTACATGCAGTGGACAGGTCTCAGTCCTTATGTACCTGGCCTGGTCAGCAGCATCTGATGTATTGCCTTCAGCTTTCTTTCTGAAATAGTTGCTTTAGTAGGCTCACATTTTGAGGCAGAAACCAAGTATTCTTCCAGTTCACTTTTAGGCTTTTTTCCCAGTTTATTTCTTGGTATCTTCTCTTCTTCCTGGCCTCATACTAAAACCCACTTAAATCTTCTCCATCTGATTCTCTCACTCTCTCTCTCTCTCTCTCTCTCTCTCTCTCTCTCTCTCTCTC
>NW_004524718.1:2417575-2435194 GCF_000260255.1 Octodon degus
TAATTTCACTTCTTACTTGAAATATAGGATTAGATATTTAATCTCATTACATGATGTATATGCTTATATTTCTGTCCAAAACCTATCCTAGTTTTAACTTTCCCCACTTCACTGGATGAAACTCCATCCTTCTAGCTGTTTACTTTTTTTCATATGCAATCTGTCTTTAAATTCTACTGATTTCACCTCCACAAGAAAAAAAAAAAAAAAAAAAAAAAAAGAACACTCTACCCATAGCTACCTTGTTCTTGTGTGGTCCAAGCTGTGGTTATCTCCCATCTATGTCGTCTCAATGGCCTACCTCCTCAATTTCTCCCTATCATTCTTCAGTCAACTGGCTACACCATAGCTATAATAATTTTGTAATGATAGACTGAGTAGTATTGTATATCTGCTGAGAAATTTCTAGAAGCGCCTCATCTTACTCAATAAACGCCAACATTCTTTAGGGATGTATATGAAGCTAAATGTGTGCATATATTCTTTCTCTTCAGCCATGCTTCATGGTGCAGCCTGTGGAAAAGCAAATGTGAACCCTTCCCCCTCTACTTGCTCATAACTAGCTGTGCTATTGGCAGCAACCTGACTCTTGACATCACCTCTTGCTACTCTCTCCTTCCAGTGACTTTTCTCCAAAAGCTTCTTAAAAATGTCAGACATGCTTTTAACTCATAAGAGCACATATGCTATCCTCACTGCCTGAAATGATCTTTTTCAAATTAGCTATATGCAGACTGAACTCTAGTTGAATCCCTAGGGACTTCAAACAGTGGTTCACAATATCACTTTCTCTATCAGAATCTTTCTAACTACTCTACTTAATCTTACTTAACCTCTGGCCTTTCTTTCTTTCCCCATTGTTGCTTTCTTTATCTCCATATCTCTTATGACCTCATATTATGTCTGCTCATTTTATTTTGTATAATCTTGGTCTCACCCCACTAAAATATAAACTCTCTGATGGCAAACATTGTTCTGTTTGTCGCTGCTATATCCTATGTTGCTAGAATGGTTGTTTATATGTCCTGAGTACATAATGAATATGTGCTGGATGAAGAGAATTAATGAACTACAGTATCTTGTATATTGTGATTATTTAAAAAGTCAGACTGTTTAGCATGAATAACTAATGATACAAGGACCAAATTAGCTGAAATCAGACAGTTTGCATGGTTTGAGTGAAGACTTGTTTAGTCTTGGGCTACAAATCAGGTCTTTGGTAGGAACTGGGATATTAAAGGAAGTTTCTTGCTTGTCAAAAATAGCCCCACTTAGGATCAGAAAGTTCAACACTGTAGACACAGTGCCATTGTTCTGCTATTTTCTTTTCCAAATAAAAATCCATTTGTACAAAGGACTCCCCCAGAGACTTGTCACCATGTACTGGGCTTCAGTCCATGAAGTAGCAAGACTGAGTCAGACAATTTCTAAGGATACACAGTCATTACTTTTATCACTTGTGAAGACAGGAGACCATTTCAAGCTCCAAACACAGTGCAAAACTCAATGATTCTGGTATCATTTTCAAAGGTAACAATATAATCCCAAGTCCTTATTCAAAGTAAAAGCAGATAATGACATCTATTCTCTTTAGAATTTGTGTCATTCCCTAGAAGTTGCATATTTAGGTGAAATAAATCAATGCTGTTAGATTCAAAGAGGTACTGTTTAATGCATAATGTTTTTACTACAAGTGCATTCATTTATACTCATATTAATTTCTTAAACAACTTTGATTATTTATTAAATAAAAATATATTATTTCTTTAAAATACATGGATTAATTAGCAACAATATATAGGGCACTATGCTAAGCACTGGAGATGTAAAACCATGCCAATTTTATTAAGGGCTGTTTTCCTAAGCCATGATTCCAGGAGTATAAACAGAGAGTTATAAAAATAGGAAAAAAAAAAAAGCATTTGTTTGCCTCTTCTACCTCTCTGTAGAGATAATTTAATTCAATTTGCAAGTTTTTGCCCTAGCTAATTTTGTTGAACCCAGAGAATGACACCTGTGTGTCTATAGATCCAATTATTTCCACCCCCATTTTTTTACCTTTCTTTCCTCTCTCTAACATTCTGCAGTGTGTCAGCTCCTCTAAAAAGTATCTACTAGGGACTGGCCACAAAATTCAACACCAAGGTGATGCCCTGCTCATCTATGGCTCTTTCTTTCTCTGCATTATGTCTGTGCATCCCTTTTCCCACTTCTTAGGAGGGCTTCCTTTGCAGAGGAGTGCTGTGGGGAGGGTATCACCAGTTCCTCCAGCAGAACTGGGGTCATTTCAGGGGGCTCTGTCCTTCTTCATGTTACTTATGTGATAGGCTTCATCATCGTGCTACCCTGTGCTGTCAGGATCAAAAGGGATTTTGTAATAACTACCTGTAACCTATCCAATGCCAAAGGATTAGAAATGACAATGATAATAGCTCTGAATTAATGAAAGAACAATTTTTTAAAAAGTATAAGTGAGATGGTTGTGTGATGGTGCTCGCCTGTAATTCCAGCTCTTGGGAGGCTGTAAACAGGAGAATCACTATGAGTCCAATCTAGTAGTGAGACCCTGAACACCCTGTAGACCGTTCCCTAGAATACAAAAAAAAAAGGATAAGTGATGTATAAGGCCAGGGAGTATCCTAAGATTAACCACTGTTGGGGTAGACAGAGAGGTATAAATGGTGGCACTTGAAGAGGCAAAGGTCGTATCTAGAAAAACAATGATGTGTAACAGAGCTGAGAGCACCTTCACAGTTGTATAGTTTTGATTAAAGGAGTCCAACAGCACAACACATGAAAGGAGCTAAGTAAATGAGTATTTTAGCTTCAGTTTCCTTCTCTGAACTCTTACCAGGAGTCTCGGCCAACTGGAAGCAGCAGATCAACGGAACTTTTGAGAACCATACTTTTGCCCCTAGGATGGGGAGCATGTTGTAAAAAGTAGTAGTGACAACAGACTAATTCCTATTATTTCAACTTTCACCTTCTGCCCCATCTCTGCGAGACTTAGACAGAAACTTGCATTTTCCTGTTTCTGTTACCGTAAATTGTTCTGCTTCAATCCTCATTCACTGTCCTTGATAAAGACTGTGATCTTTAGGCTAGAATTTACTGAAATGGTATTTTCCCTGAAATGATCTATATATTTTTCCTAGATAAGTAGAAATTTAAATAAAGCTTCTAATTAAATATAGACTACTTCAAGCATTGTAAATATTAATTCGTTTATTTCCCTCTTGAGCTAATTCTCTAATATTATCCACATAATTTCCTTCCTAAAAGAAAAAAAAAATGAAGCACAGAAAAGTTAAGGGAATCTTTTGTTGTCGTAGAATTAACAGTGGGCAAAACATAATTCAAACCCAATCAACTTATTGCTGAGCTAGGAGTTCTACACTACTGTTTGGGAGAATAAGTATTCTGCTTCGTGCCTCTCATATTCCATGCAATCTGACAGATTCCTGGGACAATGCTGTGAAAGGAAATAATCTGGCACAAGTGGTCAGGTTCCAGGAGTCAAGGCGTTCAATGTTCTTGGATGACTGAGAGCCAACAGTCGTTGGAACAAACACAAACTGTCATGAAAGAGAACATTTCCTAAAGAAAATAATTACCACGATTTGGAAGGCAAAGTTAAATAACTTGGACTTTATTCTGAACATAACAAAAGATCACCTGATGATTTCTTTAGAGTAAATTATATGATTATGTTATTGTTAATACTTTCAAAATAGTGGATCAGATCCAGAGCATCATGTTAGGTAAATGTTCTACCATACAGCCATATTCCCAGATGTCCATGTTACTATTTTATATAAAAAAAATTTTGATGGGGAAAAAGCACATATGTATCAAAATAAAAATGATTATTTGAAAATTATTTGGTAGGTGAATATGCATTTGATATTTGAATCTAAACCAATTTTTTAAAGACTTTTAGTTTATTAGTAGTTAAATTTTATTTTTAATATACATAGTTTCTAGTTCATGGGAAATATATGAAATTTAATAATGTTTTCTTAAAATGTTATCCTTATTTCTAATCATATATAGATACTTTACTTGAAACAAAGACTGAAAATATTTGCTTTTTCTATAACAATCATCTGGAGCAGTTTCAGTATTTTATGAGGTTTGTACATTGTGATCCTTTTTTTTTGTATTTTATGGAAGGGTCTACAGGGTGTTCAGGGTCTCACAACTAAATTGGAATCATGGTGATTCACCTATTTACAGCCTCCCAAAAGCTGGGATTGCAGGCATGCACCACCACACCCAGTTTCAATTGCCATCTCAGTGCACTCCGGGATCGAACCCCCGGCCCCTGCTGAGTTATTTGTCTGGCCCTTACACTGGGATCCTTTTAATTTAAAAGTTTGTATTTACTAATTGTTTCTTAGAAATTATAAGCAAAGCATCTTCTGGGGAGCACTAGTATTTTATCATATATATGGTCTCACTACGTAGATTGGACTCATAGTGATTCTCCTGTTTTCATCATCCCAAGCTATGCAATTACAGGTATGTACTGCCACCCCTAGTCTCAATCGCCAGCTCAACATGCCCCGGGGGTGGGACTGGCACAGCAAGTCTGGGGATCAAACCCTGGCTGCTGTGCTCTACCTAAGCAGGCACTTTAGTCTGTTGAGCTAACTGGCTGGCCCTCCTCTTGATTGGTGATAATAAAAGTCAGCAACATAACATACTGGGCCAAAGACTGAATGTCACTAGAGCTCTACACAGAGACACAAGTAGTAATTATCTGTATTCCATTCTTAATAGATGCTTCTTAGACATAATTTTACATTGATTTTCCTTTATCTGCTTACTAATAAAATGTCAAGGAAGACTAAAATTTCAGACCTCTACAACAAAAAAGTTTTCTATTTTCATTTCGTAGATAATGTTAGTTGGAAATGATTTTCAACCTTCTTAGATATTCATGTGAAGGACATGAATTTTCTGAAATAGTAGAATACACACAAGGTAAAAATAACAGTATTTTTATAAAAATGACAGTATTTTTATTCATTACTAGACATTCAATGGGCTATCCATTGTGCCACAGAGTCACCTAATGACAGTATTTTTAAATCAAAGGCTCTTGGGCTGAACTCAGCTAGAATAGAATGCCTTTTTCTAATTGATTCTATGGCTATCTCTATATCTCAAATTTTTTCTGGGGATAAGCCACATCTTATACCTGGTGTATCCTTAGTACTTAACAAAGCACCTGGCCCCAACTATCAACTCAAACATGATTATATGAGATGAGTTGAATGCAACTGTTTTGATCTATGTTTGAAATGTACTATTTAAATAGTCTGTAGTTTTCTGTTTACTGTTTCCTATCCACTGGCTGTTTAGTACACAAGATTCAACAATAATATTCATAACATGAGATGATCCCATAAGATGAGTAGGTGTTTGTACATATTAATAAATTTTATAAGAGAAACATTGAGAAATACTTTGCTAAGCTCTTCTATTGCTTTCCTACAAGTCAAACAAGTAAATATTTCACCTGACCCCTCTCTCTCTCTCTCTCTCTCTCTCTCCCTCTCTCTCTCTCTCTCGTATTTTAGGGAAGGGTCTACAGGGTGTTTAGGGTCTCACTACTAGATCGGACTCGTAGTGATCCTCCTGTTTACAGCCTCCCAAGTGCTGGGATTACAGGCACGCACCACCACGCTCAGTCACAACCATCCTCTTAGCACGCCTCGGGGGCGGGGCCAGCACAACAAGGCCCAGAGATTGAATCCCCGGCCCGTGTACCTGCTTCCAGGCACTTTAATCTGCTGAGCTATTTGGCCAGCCCATCACTTGACCCTCTTAAACCTTATATATTTATTAGGAAGCCACACAGCTAGGAACCCAGAGGAACCCAGAGCTGCTCAGAACTGGTCCCCACAGTGCCACTTCTGAGTCTGCAAGTGGAGTTTTCACCACTGCCCTATGACAGACACCAAGGACTCCACAACAAAGGCTCTTAGTTTCCAGAGCTTACTCTCCAGTCACAGGAGCCAGGAGCTTCCAGAATTTGGCTTCTGCCTCCCTGCAACTCTCCCGAATGGATCTGAGCAAATATAATCGGCTGGAATGCCTGTCAATTAAATATGATAGCTACCAAAGAGTCAGGAACATTCTATTAGTTGGGGATGTGCGGCTCAGCAGTGCAGGGCCTGCCTGGTAAGCACAAAGCCTGGGGTTTGACTTCTGGCATAAAAACAGAATTAAAAAAAAAAAAAAAAAGAAGGAAGAAAAACTTAAACATGGTATTTTGCTTTTCAAACTCTGCTAGTATAAAATAAAAATGGATAGGATTCTAATTCACAGCATATATTAAAATCAATTCGTGTGTGTGTGTGTGTGTGTGTGTGTGTGTGTGTGTGTGTATTTTAGGGAAGAGTCTACAGGGTGTTCAGGGTCTCACTACTAGATTGGACTAGTAGCAATCTTCCTGTTTACAGCCTCCTAAGATCTGGGATTACAGGCGCACCACCGCACTTTAATCCACTGAGCTATTGGGCTGCCCCAAAATCAATTCCTTTCAGTCATAGTTATAACAGTTTAGTGGAAAAGCAAAATCAGAGACTGGATGTAGAAAGCACGGGAAGAATAGCTGTTGTGAGCACTGCTAACATGAGCAAGTCCTGTTGTCCACAAGCCTTGGTTTTCACGTGTTATACTGACATTTAAACTGCTCAAAGGATTATTTTGAGATTCATAGTATATGTAAATATAAAAACACTTAACAAATATCAGCACCAAGCAATTAATAGCAAAGATATATAGCCAGTAGGAATTAATTTGGAAATTAAAATAAAATAAATCAATTCTGTAACTGTTAGAAATCTAGTGCTATATTATATAGTTTGCAGTAGGTTTTTTAAATACTAAATGTATATAAATATATATAAATATATATCCTCAAGTTTACCATAGTATCTTATTCTCTACCTAAGAGTTTAATGTAAGTGCAAATAGGAGCTAAAGCCAAGCTCTCCTGAATATATTTTGTTGGCATATCCTACGATGACAGAATTCCTTCATCCTATAAGAGAAAGTTGTTCTAAGAAATAAGTAGCTGTATTTAAATTTATTTGCTCTGTATTTATATTGCTTTATACAGTTTCAAGTGGTCCTTATATTTACATCAAAAACCTGTTCAAATTTTGTAATGTTTGTGGTCTTGTGGAAATAGGATGCTTAGTTCATTTTTCGGCTGGCTAAATCTCTGTAACATGGGATTTAAGCTCTGGACAGGAAAGAATGAAGGTTTCTAGTTCAGTAAGCCCCTTGATAACAGGAAAGAGTTACTAGGGAATTACTTTTCACTTTGTGTTATCATTTAGACTGGAAAAATATAAACTCATAATTATCTAGTGTGATTTACTATTTTGATCGAGCTCTAGTTGCCAATGTGACAAGATGACCTTATGAGTAGGATAGATTGAGCTCTTAGAAATCAATAAGTATAAAATCTTTTTACTGACCCTTCCTTCCCACTCACCAAATCAATTGATTTTTACCTTCTTCTTTTTCATGAAAAGTTCTACAATTCATTTTACTACCTGTCAAGAAAGAAATGTTTTTTTAAAAGAGATACAGTTTTGCTTGATATTTCAAGCCCCTCTAGTGATTTTATTTTTTATTTCTTTATTTCTAAAAAACTGACATACTTACCTAGGATTCTCATCTCTAAATTTGGAATAAAACAATATATACTGGTCAAGTTATGGCCAGCCATATATATAAACTTGGGTTACGGCTGGAATTATAGTTTTATTGTATCACCAAATCCTTCAGTTATGACCAAAATGCAAGCTGCTTTTTCCTCCAGATATTCTCAGAAACAAATTTAACCTTTACAGAGTTGTGGAGGGAACATTACAGCATCCTTCCCTCTATGGGTTAATTGAGAAATGCTGGCTTAATGTCTCTATATGGGCACTGAAAGATGCCTGAGTACAGGAGAGAGATTTCGAAGGCTGTGTAGAAGAGTCTGAGCCCACTGGCAACCTGAGTTACAACTGGCCCTCAGGAATGAACTGAATTCTTAAGTCAAAGATCCACCATACAGTAATAAAAAGGAAGGCTAGAAAATTATTATTAATATTATTAGGATTCACACATGTTTATGTCACTCTTCAAATTATAGGGCATGACATATAAAAATATTTCCATATGTACCACTCAATAGAGTAGTAAGAGGAAAACATATTTCCCATTTGTTTTGAATCTTAATACATTTAATGTGATAGTCTTAAAATTGTATTTATCAGACAGAAGACATTGAACAGATTTAACTAGATTTCTTTTACGGGGAATCACACATCTACTTCAGGCAGTCTCAGCATGGACTGGCAACATTGGGCTACTGGAAAATTGCTCACTTTGCTACATTGGGATCATTCACCTGACAACAAGGAGAAGCTGGAGGAACCTGAGGTTTCTCCCAGCACGGTGCATGGCTCCCAATGCTGGCTCAGGGTTACAACAGTTGCCTGAGTTCTCTAGGAACTTCTAGTTACTTGTTAGTGGACTTTTCTGACCTTGCCTTGTCCTGAAAAATACATGTTTCAGAACTCAGCGCTAGAATGCTCACATCAGGCCCAGGGTTTGTTCACCACTGTGGAAGGGAGGAAGGGAAGAAGGGAGGGAGGGAGGGAGCAAGAAAGAAAAGAAGGAAGGAAAGGGAAAAGGAAAGGGAGGAAAGGGAAAAGTACCAGTTCTCAGAAGTGTTTTTCTTCTGAAACATAAGAAATAAGTTTTCCCTAGTGCCTCACAAAAGACTCTGGTTCATTTTACAGCATTGATTTCATAATTCAGTCTTGCTACAGAGTCATTTATTGTAATAGATGTTAGCAAACTCTTAGTTTTGATGAAAGAGAAGAGAATTTGGTTCTACAACGAGGGGTCATGCCATGGAAGGAAGAATGAGGGAGATTTGTTAAATATTTAGAGCCCATCTTCTAAGGTAAGTGTGGCATATGACTTAGACATTGTAGGTATGTGATCCATTTACTGCTTGTTTATTACACCAAATGGAATTCTTTTCCTATGCTGTGTACTATGTAATAGAAAATATAAATGGCAATTGTCAAGTCAACACTTGGTGTTCTGTTTATTGATTCAATCAGCTTTCATATGACTGTGCACTGTCATTTATAACCTCAATGGATGAGATCCAATCCTACTAGGACCATTTATAAAACAGATAAGCATTTAACAGGGAAGATAGAATGAAGTAGAAATTAGAAAACTTCAGTTCTATTTCATGTACTAGGAATTCAATACCTTCTTCGACATGGTTTTTGTATCTTGCTTTAATTTTCCTTCTGAGCTGACTGCTTACCCAAGGTAAATATCTCCCAGCAAAGTGCTTGTTTTATAAAAATAAATTGATTTACTAAAATCTTAAACCAAGAGCAGAATCTTAACCTTTGCCTTTCCATTACCCTCTGTATTTAAAACATCACTGGATCTACTATGCTAATAACGCCTGTTTTGTAATCTGACCACCCATCACCTGTTATTGTTGCCCAATTTCCCTTAATCTGCATCCTAGAACTAGTTCCCTAACAGGTATGCTGACATAGCTCCTCACATACTGCTCATCTTAACATGTCTCTAGAACTTTCTGAAAATATAGAGCAGATCTTAGCCCTTCATGCTTTGACTAGTCAAATAGAATTAATTCCAAATCCCTTTTTACTTAGGAAAATTCATTCCTTATGGTAAGGTTCATACTTACTTCTCTCTGTGTGTGTATCTCTGTCTGTTTCTCTCTGTGTGTCTGAGTCTATCTGTCTCTCTCTCTCTCTCTCTCTCTCTCTCTCTCTCTCTCTCTCTCTCTCTCTTTCTCTCGGCTCTTCCATCTTTGGGCACTTGCTTAAGTTAGACATTTTAAAATTTATTTTATTTCCTATATCTATCTAAGGAAAGGCAAATTCATCTCCTTCTCCTTCCACAACTTTCTGTATTCAAAATTCAGAATTCATCTCTCTCAGACACATCACCACATGCCCCAAACAACTACTACCTTTTGTTATACCATCAGAGCTCTACAAAATTGTGAGCTGCAGAAAGATTTTAAAAATTAATCTTGCTAGTTTTTTTAATTTCTCAAATTCAGCATAGAAATCAATGTAACCTAAACAGAGAACTGTGGAAACAATTTTGATTGAATCAACTGACCACACTCTATCATGATGTTCTTCTGGCCTCTTTCAGGAACATGGAATACCTGTGCACATGGGCTATGCTGTGGCCCCGCATCACTCAGGGGTCTACCCCGTTCATATTCAGCTGTATGCAGCTTGGAAGAAGGTCTGGGGTATTCAGGTCACCAGCACCGAAGAATATCCACATTTGAAACCTGCACGGTATAGAAAAGGCTTCATCCACAATAGCATCATGGTGAGAACGTACTGCTGTGTTGTTTGAAAACTCTTAGCATCTCCATGTGGAATGAATTCGGATTGCCATTTCTTCTAAGGATATAATGCCAAATCTCTTTCGTAAGATATCAGAAATTCCCAACGTAACACTATGGTGGGAGCCGGGGAGACAGCTCAGTGCATAAACACCTGCCTGGCAAGCACAAGGTCCTCAGTTCAATGTCCGGTATCACCAAAAGAAAAATAAAAGAAGAAAACACTGTGGTGACTGCTCACACATTAACATGTTGTTATGTGGTCCCTTGATTCGGAAGCTGTGTAATAACTTAACAAGGCTAAGACAAATTGGAAATATTGACAATGTATTTTACGTAGGTAACCTATGGAAGTTTCAGGATTGAAATTTTAACTGTGGATCCTTCTCATAAGGCATTTGTTAGTACAGTCTGTTTCACCGATTTTATGAAGAACTAAAAGCAGATTGTAGCTCCATAGATCAGGAAAGCACCTCTCAAACTGTTGTACTATCAGCAGGCAGAATTGAACAAATATATCCTGAGAGCTAAATATCTGTTCAGTTTATTTTGGCTTTCAGATGCTTGGAATGTTTTAGGATACAGATCTTTCTCATTATCTTTTTCTTGTGTACTCTAAGAGGAATGGTACAATTTCATTGAAAAAAAATAATATCTGATTAAAGAATTTCATTTCAATTGTTATAAATGATAATAAAACCAAATGAATTCAGTTGGGAATTTATAATTATTCATTAGAATAAAAAGTGGTAGACATTTGCTTTGATCAAAAATACCCTCTTTTCAAATGCCTATCCTATTTCCAGTGCCTTAGGCAATGTTTTTCTTATTAGTCATCAAAATCAGAACAAGGGTTTGCAAAATTTCTTCTGCTCTTAAATATTTACCCTGTTTTGTTTCATTATTCGCATTGCTGCTAGAATTATCTTTTGTTCCCTCTCACAATCAATCTGTCCATCTAAACCTTATTAAAATGGAGAAAAAGGCACACATGCCTATTTAGAGCTAGCTATTTCTGAATACTCATTTATCATGAAACCTTATTTTGTTGTGCAGTGGTACCAGAGGAAAGAAAGAAAACTAAAATTTAAGTAAGCCCATTGGTGATGCAAGTAGTTATTTCCATAGAAATACAGAATTTTGGGCTGGGGAGATGGCTCAGTAGAGTAAGTGCTTGCTTGGCAAGCACAAGGGCCTGAGTTCAATCCCTGATTCTGCCAAAAAAAAAAAAAATTAAAAAAGAAATCCAGAATTCTTATAAAAGTGACAGTACACAATTTTTTACGTATTGGGTTGTATTACCACTCAATATGTTTCGAAATGTAAACATTTCTTTTAACAATACTGCATGCGTTGTATTACTTTGAATTTAACACAAACTATTATGAACTATAAGTAAATAGTATGATTATAGCTACTCTGGGCAATTGAATACATTTTTTCCACTAGGTTATAAGTGACTTATTATTCAAAATAAGTTTTTAGGATGAAATTACTTGGATCTTTTTCTTGAACATTTGGATTCACAGCAGAATTAACCATAAAGTATGCCAAAAATAATCATTTGATGATTGGACTACAACTGTGATATAATTTGAATTCAGAGTATAGTAAAAACCAAACAAATGTTGAAGAGCTCATGGATATTGACTATTCCGAATTCCAGAACCTGAAGACAACCTGAGACTGAATGTCAGAAGGAAAGCAATGTTCTAGTGGAGTGAAAATTATACCATGGGGGCTATCTTTTTTATTTAACTAAGTTGACCTGAAGAATTTTATTTTTAAGAATTTTTTAACATCATCTCTTTTTATGTAAATCAGATGGTAGGTTAGATTTATATAACTGGCAAAAATTTCTTAACCTTAGTTCTTGTATCTGTAGTTCTGATTTCACTATGGTTTTGACCTTGGCCGCCAAGGAACTCCAGTATGAATTCTTGATTTGCAGACTCTGAATTCATGAGACAGTGGTGAAATTCTCTATTAAATCATACCAATGTGTTACGCTTACCTCACTCTTTCCTCAGGTCCTCCCTCGGCAGACCTGTGGGTTGTTTACCCACACTATTTTCTACAAAGAGTACCCAGGAGGACCCCACGAATTGGATAAAAGTATCAAAGGAGGAGAACTTTTCCTTACTATTCTTCTAAACCCAGTATGTATTCCATTTATGAATCTTACAATAGCATAAGTGTTTTCAAATGTTTCATTTTCATGTTTTAAAACTAAATTAGTTTTCCTTTCTTTATGGATAGTATGCCTTTACTGACAGAGTTTTTAAATTTACACTTTAAAATTTTTTAAATAAAATTTTATTTCTATGGAGACATATTTCTCATACATCTGATTATAAAGATATGGCTTTTACTTCATACTCTGGTCAGTGGTAAGCTTATTTTTCACAAAAAAAAAAAAAGAGAGATGGTAAGTGTTGCATTTCTTTACATCTAGTTATTTTGGGTTTTTTCCTCAGCTTTATTAAGGTAAGTTGATAATTAAAAATTGTGTGTTCAATATATAGAATTTCTACATCAGATTATGTATATTGTCTGTAAATGTGACAATTTAATTTCTTTTCCAATTTTGATGTACTTTCTTTCTTTTGCCTATTTGTGCTGGCTAAACATAGAACAATGAGTACTAATTTGGACATCATCAGGGAGTGTGGGCATACCCCTATCCCCTATATTCTTTATATCAGAGGAAAAGGTTTAGCTTTTCATCAAGCACAGTGTCACTGTGGGTTTATCATATATTGCCTTTGTTATGTTGACATCCCTCGCCTGGTCAGAATTTTAACATGTAAAGATATTGGATTATGTTCAATGCTTTTTATACAACTGTTGAGTGACTGTGTGACTTTAGCTTCTTTTATACTAATTGGAATATCACATTTAATGATTTGCATATGTTGACCCACCTTTTCACATGTTATAAATATTTACATGAAAAAGGATTCTTCTGTATACAGTTGAATTTGCTTGGATAGTAATTTTTGTTGAGCATTTTTCCATCTAAATTCATTAATGATTTTGGCCTATAATTAGTTGTTGTTATGACCCTAGCCATCTTTGGTATTAGGGCTGCTTTGACCTTACAAAATGTGCTCAGATGTTTGTTTCTTCTTTAGTTCTGTGCAGGAATTTGAGAAGGATTAGTGCTTATCCTTCTTCATACATTTGGCATAATTCACCAGCCATGTCATCAAGGCTTAAGCGTATCTGCATGGAGAAACATTTTACTGTTGATTTCATCTCCTTTCTCACTATTGTTCTATCTAGATTTTCTACTCATTCATGAGTCTTTCTTGGTAGATTTGTAGTACAGGAATTCATCCTCTTCCTCTAGGCTAACAAATTTTTGGCATATAATCTTTCAGGGGAAATTTCCTTGGTGCTTCGTGTTCCTGTGGTATCAGTTACAGTTCCTCTTTTACTTTTAATGTATTTATTTGAACATTTTCTTTTCTATCTTATTCTACGTAAAGGTTTATTGATTTTATCTTCTCAAAAACACTACTTACAGTTTTATTGATCTTTTGAATTGTTTTTCTAGGGTCTGTTTCCTTTATTTCTGCTCCAATTTTATTGTTAATTCCTTCTTACTTTTTTCTTCTTTGTTACCTTATCAATGTGTGCAACTAGGAACTTGGTTATAAGAATTCTTTCTTCTTCTTTTTTTAAAATGTATTTGGTCATTGCAAACTTTCACTCTGTAGCTTGGTCTTGTAGTGATCCTCCTGCTTTTAACCTCTCCAACCCTGGGATAATAGGTATATGCTACTAGGCCCTGACTCTGGCCATCCCAGCATGTCCTGTGGGTAGGGCTGGGACAGCATGTGGTGCTGGGGATCGAACATCAGTCCGTGCACTTGCCTAAGCAAGTGCTTTAGTCCTCTGAGCTATCTCACTGGCCCAAGAATTTCTTATTCTTAATAGAGACAATTAATGTTATAAATTTCCCACTTAAAACTACTTTACAATTTCTTCTTAAGTCTGCTTGTTAAATTCTAGCCCTAGAAGAAAGAAATTAGAACATGGCTCCAAATAATTGATACCTTTATGATTAAAACAAAAAATTAGATTTTGTTAATCATATGTGGAATACAAAAACTAAGTGTAATTCTAAATTCCCTTTTTGATTTCCATTCTTAAATTGTAGTAAAGATATAAAAATATGTGGAGTATTCTAGCCAATAATTTGACTAATGCCTCATATGTTGTCCACCAATTGAATTTTCTTCTGTTCTAAGATATCAGTAACCCTCATCTCCAACATCTAAAAATATTCACAGTGCAGAAATTCTTTGAAAGTATGTGACTACCTACATATTGTTTGTATACTTGGGGAACTTAAGGTTTAAATTTTTTTTTAAATTTTCACTAATTTTATTTGGGGTCAAATATAGCTAGCCTTTTTTTATTTAATTATGTCCTTTCATTTTTCAAAACTTGCAATGCTATGTGTAAAGCAATAGCGGTGTACATGCCATGTATAAAGCAAAAGCAATAGCAGGAAATTTACTATCATTACCTAGTGCTGATATTATTTCATTCTTTGGACTTTTCTCTCCTAATGATTTCATTTTTGAGGACTTAGAGAAACGTATTTTCTTTTACACCCCCAGCACACCCAAAAAATGTGAGATAATGTGATTCATGCTATGCTCTCCTTACTTAATATAAGAAATATTCACATGCATAGAAAAAAATGTATGTTTTAAATAAAGTTATCAGGGCCGGGCAGATAGCTCAGTAGAATAAGCGCTTGCCCGACAAGCGCAGGGTCCTGAGATCAATCCCTGGTACCACAAAAATTAATTAATTAATTAATTAATTAATTAAATTAACTAAAGTTATTGATTAATTTTCTGTCCAAAACAAATATTTTAAATTCATGAAAAGCTAAATAAAAGTTCATATCAGATAAAAATTTTAAAAACATGGAATTCTGGTTGGAGGGTTAGGGCAGTGAGGTAAAAATGCTTTTTGTTTTATAAGAATGGGAACAATTTTAAAAGCTTCTCAACTTGTAGTATGAAAGTGAAAAGAAAACTTTTGGGTGGGAGTGTTGCAGTGCCATCAAGCGTGTTGAAACTGGAGTGTGGAGGTTTGTGTTTAGCAAGAATCTTCATTGCTCATATTTGATTCTTCACTTGAACTAGCAGAGCTAAAAAATCCTCAGTGCCACTCAGAGTATCAAACTTAAACCCAAGACATTCCAATTTTTGGTAGAGCCAATAGGAGATAGAGACCAATAAATTTGATATCATTTGCATATATTTTTAAAGATACTAACAATGCTATAAAAATAATTTTGAAAATTATTGTGTGTATGTAATGGTAAGAGAAGCAAACATGGAGACTTCTTTTCTTATCCCTTCTGTCACTCAGAATTTAATCTCAAATTCAACTGTAGAGATGAATAGAGGTTTTGCAGTAGGTTTTTTTTTTTTACTCTGGGACTATGTTTTTTATTCCATATTTTCTCTGGTATCTTCTAAGAGGAAGTCAAGAACTACTAGAACGTGAAAAATTGCCTTTCCCAACACTCTTGTGTAGTTGCTATAGGCATTTACTAGTTGTATGGCTATCTAACTACCTGTCATCAAAGGCATGGGTTTAAATCCCTGTACATCTTTAAAAGCAATACGCTTCATAGAGCATCACTATAAAATTCAAATTTGGTCCTTTAAATAAATTTATTTGGTTTGTAGTAGTTCATATTTAGCACTTGTAAATTAACACTACACGGCCCTCTCTAAACCACACTAAATAAGCTTATTATTGCTGTGCAAGATGGCACCAACTCTAGCTCCCGAGGCAAAGGCAGAAGGATCACCTTCAAGGCCAGCATGGGCTGTATGGTCAGTTCAAGACAGCCTGCGCTGTAGAGTGAGAGCTTCTCTACAAAGGAAAAGTTTATCTTTTTATTAAAAATATGGAAGACAGTTTCAGGAGTGGTCTGCAATCTAATTATAACTTATGCTTGCCTTAGAATTGTTAATTAATCATGAGTTCAAAATAGGGTACATGACTAAATGAGAGACCATAACAGAAAAGTACAAAGATCAGTGCTAGAGATGGCCAATATGTGGACCATCACAGATGTTAATGTGATAGTATGAAGTCTGAATTAGGAAAATTGTGGTTGGTCCATAAAGGTAGGTGATTAAAACACAATTTTGTTTAAAACATAGATAGTGTCATAAGCAATGTAACTAGGTATTACTCAGCTCTCCAGGGAGAAAGGGTAGGTAGGCAGCATCTGATTGTGCTTAAGTCAAAAGAAGTTCAATTGCAGGGTGAGACAAACAGAGGCTCTCGCATGTGCCTGACAATGTTCTCCATAGACACAAAACCAATGACAATGACAGAGAGAGAGATTGTAAGGAACTGGATCTTGCAGTAGTGCAGGGGCTGACAAGTTCCAGACGTGAGATGCAATCAGCGTACTGGAGACCCAGAAAACCTAGTGGTGTGATCCGACCTGAGGCTAGAGACCTGAGAACCAAGATTACTGGTAAGATGTGACTCCGGACCAAAAGTAGCTGTCTCAACACCCAGGAAGATCTAAGACTTCACTTAGAATGGGAAAACAGGGAAAACAGAATTCCCCAACTTCAACCAAGACAGGCAAGAGGAAATTTCCTCTGACCCATCATTTTGGCTCTATTCAGGGCTCCATGTGACTGGTACAGTCCCAGGCACATTAAGGAGGTCAATTAACTTTAGTCCATTTATCTCCACCAGAGCAATTCATATATCACTCACAGACTTGTGGACAAATATCCAGACACTCTATGTCTCAGTCCAGTTGACATGTGCAACTCACTGTCATATTAGATCAGAATCAAATGTGGGAAGTGAACAGAAAGGCAATAAAATACAATGGGGGCCGGGGAGATGGCTCAGTAGAATAAGTGCTTCCCTGGCAAGCGCAAGGGTATGAGTTCAATCCTTGGTTCTGAAAAAAAAATAAAAAAAAAAAAAAGAACTTGGAAGCCTGTTGTAAGCATGTCCTCTTCTGAGTAGAGAAATGCTATAAAGGATGGGTCTTTTTTTTTTTTTCTCTTCAAAGTTTTATTGATAAACAGATAGCAATGAGACAGTTTCAAATCAAATCGAAAGTACAGTTTCAACAAAAAAAAAAAAAAAAAAGAAAAGAAAAAAAGATA
>NW_004524718.1:2442659-2451483 GCF_000260255.1 Octodon degus
AAAAAAAAAAAAAGAGTAACTGCCCAAAATCATGCTGAGAAAAATAACTATAAGTTCACTGAAGTGAGGGACACATTATTGATGTGACTTAATATGCCTTCTTAAAACAGTATTTGCATTTAACAGAGCTGTTTCATAAAAGAGATGTAGTGGTAATCACTTTATTTGGGCATTAGTCAAGAGCTTTTGAGACTTTCTGTTATGTGACATTATGGTTTATGTCTAGTTGTGACCCCAAAAGCCTCATGCAGTCGTGGGACAGCTTCTAGAGTTTGTGATTAATGCATGATCCAGTGCAGGGATTACAGGTGTGAGTGCTACTCCTGCCCTGGGGTGGGTGATCTGCATTGCAATGTAAGGAGGGGAAAGAGGCTTGCTAGAAGCTGCTGGCCCTCCTTTTGCTGTTTTCTGCCACCATGAACTGCTGCCCTCTGTCATGTAGCACTCTTCCTTGGCGCAAGTGGAATATGGACTGAAACCTCCACGAAGTGTGAGCTAAATGAACCTTTCCTTCCTTAATTTTGGGTGTTGGGTATTTCGTTCCAGCAATGAGAGAAAAGTAACTTAGACATGGACTAAATAATCAACACTCACAAAATCATCTAGATATTACCATTTACTCTACCAGCTCTTCTAATTAACACTGAAAAGGAAAAAGGAATATTCATAAAAACTTATGTAAATAACTTATATAAGTAAAACAGGTGTTAGCAAACTCTAAAATATTAATGTAATTTTATTTCCCATTTCTCTTTAATAATCCATAATTTTGCATCATAGAAATGCTATAGATGTTGCATATTATGACATTCATCATGGATGGTAATTTTCTCTGTGGATTTATAAAATGATTGCCTGATTTCTTCTCTTAATAGTATCGAGTTTTTAGTGGGTCAGTAGATGAATAAGGACAGCAGTGTACAGCTGACATGAGTGTATAGCATGTAAAAATATAGTGTAATATCCAACGTTTTAGCATAAGAATGATAAATTAAATCTAGAAGGTAAAAATTTGACAGAGAATATGCCCAAATATTTTCAGAGACAATAGTGGTACTATGTAACCACAGCATTATGTAAAGGTAAATATTAAATGTGGATAATTGAATTTGTCAGGAAATTATATGTGCTGCATTAGGATATACTAAGCTTTATATCATTAAAGTTGTGCAAACAAAAGTTTTATGAGAATGTGGACTTTATTAATTCTAAGATACTAAGAATCAGATATATCTCTTAAATTTTAAATCATAAAAATACAAGATAAGTTTAATTTCAGATATTATAAATTGACATTATAAATTTAGACTTTTACATTCAGAAGGAAAAAGATAGTATGCCATCAACATACATAAGACTAAAAGGATCAAAATATTACTTGCATATTTAACAGAAGCACTAAGACATGAATTTTTGATTGGTTGTTCCTGAATCTACTTGTATCTAAGAATGCAAGGATTCTAATAAAAGCTAGAGGCACCATGGAAGGAATATTCTGACATCTCTCTTCTCTAGAGTGCTTTAAAGTAAAATCAACAAGCACTATATATAATTCTTTCTTATTACCTTGAGAATTTATCTGCCTAAAGCAAGGGGATTAAATTGAATAACCTTGATGTGTCCTACATATGTGTGTTGTTTTTCTTTAGTTTTTTTTCTCTTGTTTATAACTTTGACAACTCTGCAGTAGAAAATGCATGTACTATGCCAACACAAGCAGAGTTTCTCTTCTTTCCAGCTTCCAATGTAAGGATTCACATTATTTGAGTCCAGTCAGAATTGTCCCACAGCAACGTAGCCCTATGCCTTGCTGTGTTGAAAACTCCATAATATGTTTCTTTATTCATTTTTTCAGGTTTTATAATTTGAATTTTGACTTTACCCGTAATTCAGAGATATATCCTGTTTCCACAGTTGTACATATTTCTTAATATGTTATTACTTTCTGATTTATCCAAAACAGAAAATGCGAGTTGCATTTACATCTTGGGTTACATGTAAACTCCTGTACCTATTAAGTACTCGATATTCTGACCCAGCAAATTACAAGGGATGGTGTTGTCATACTCATTTTCTTTATCCAAAAGAGTATAACAATGAAAAATTATATAATGTTCAGGCCATTTGAATGATATTTCAGAATACCTCGGCTTCTGTCCACTTAAAATTCAAACACCTTCCTGCTCTTTTTTCTTAGATCCTTACCATGACCTCATCTCATATTGATATTTTCCTGCACTGCTCACACTTGTCAGATACTAACATGTATTTCCCTGGTGCCAAATCCTTCCTGTATTTTCAATACAGTCTTTGTTCAGACAGGAAGAAATATAATTTAATCATGTCTGAGGTGAAACAGCTTATGCCAGGTAGCCCACCATCACTCATGTTGAGACACTCTGCTATGAAATATGCAACAGCTGACAATAATAAAAAAAAGTCTGGAATCTTATTAGGCAGAGCCTTCAGTAACTATAATCTTGAAATGATTACGTTCTAGTGCATTTAATTTTTCCTGGACTCATTTTAATTTTTTGATCCTCAAAGAGCAATATGAGAGCGGAATTTTCTAGCTTTTTGTAACCAATAAGTTTAAACAGCGTTAGATTCTTCAGTACTTTAGAATGGCAATGTTGGAGCTACTATATTTACTACATGTTTCTTGTTTCAAAGCAGGACCTACGGATTCTAACTCTTGTCAGATCTATTGGTCACTTGTAAATTCAGATAAAGAAAAAACAGTGGTTTACTTGAAATTGACAGTGAGGTAGAATGGGAATGAAATGATAGACTTCCATGCGGTCTCTGAACTCTTACATGCCTGTGCCAGTTAATGAGCTCTCTTTGCTGTATATCCATCTTAGAGTCTGTGGAATCTAATAGCAGGTGCAGTTCATTATGGATTAATGCTGACTTTTCAGACAGATTAGTGCATAAACAGCAACAAGGCGTAGAAAAACATCAACATGAAATAATCTGACCCATACTTTGAGGAGTTCTTTCTATTGTTGAGGATAATATGGAACCAGATATGTAAGGTAATTTATAGATATCAATGTTATGCTTAACAAAATGAAATACAATAAAATGACATGAAAGTAACATCCCAAGTGTGTAACATATTATAAAGAATTAGTAACTACTGATAAGAAGGCATTTGATGATTTGTTGATGAATTTGTCTTAAATTTCCTATCAGCACTGTGTTTACAACAAAGTATAACTACCATCTCCTTCACACAGATCAAGAACAATTGCATATTCCATGGCAAGATTCTCCTTCATAAAATGATATATTAATATTGGTACCTGACAATCATAGGAGTACTGCAGCGAGTGTCCCAGCAGCATTTGCTTTTGTAGAAATTAATTTCTAATTTGTCTATCACTGTGAAATCTGCTTTGTTCCTGGGCAGGGCCTTTAAAGCTATTAGTGTTATTGGAAGCTCTGGGGGTCTGAGCCTGGAGAGCAGCCACCCACGGTGAGAAAAATGAAGCCCTGTGGTATCTATAGATTGTGGGAAATTCTATTTCCACTCGCTGAAAGACCTACAGTCACCTTTTTCTTTTTTATATTCTTTATCTTTTTTTTCCCTTTCCTTAAAGATTTGCAGGACTAACCTTTACAAAAGGACATAAATCACTACTTCGGCAGTGATTCACACTCACAGCAGCAATTTCATAAAGTCTAGGGTGAACTGAGACCTGTGGTCTCTCTGTGTATGATCCTGTTCCTTCGGTACACACTGAAAACATCAGACTCACTCAGTGGCAGGATATGGAGCCTGCGGGGAAATTTTAATTGTTTAGTGGTACAGGTTTTGTTTAATTTTCCACAATAGAATTTCCAAAGAAATTAACATGTCAAAATGTAAAGCGTGCCACGAAAGAATAGCATATTTTCGCCTCCTGAATATGAATTTTGTCTTTCCCTCAAACAAAAAATGATTGCTATTATTTTGTAGACATACATCTTTTTAATGCAATAGTTACTACAAGGCCTGATGGAATGCAATTTGCATGTCTATACATATCCAGCCCATGAACAATTCCATCAGATTGCATTGTTTTTTTTTTTTTTTTCAATTCTGTTTCCATGGAAAAATAAATGGAAGCAGCAATAGTTTATTGAGAATGTCGGTTTCACCTAGTGTACCTAGAAAATTTAGGTTTTCCAAAAGCAGGGAATAAAAGATAGTAGAATAGCTCTTTAGCATAATTAAATTTTCAACATCAGAGTACAACTCCTTATGTGAATGTTAGTGAAAAGATAATACTTTTTTTTCTATTTTGAGGCTAGTAATCAATAAGTATTAAGTTCATAATGCTCTTGACATTTAGGGATAATTAGGAAGCATAATGAGCAACAAGAAATAACAAAAGAAAGAATGCTCTGTCCTCATCAATGTTAAATGACTGTTAAACTGGGGGAAAGTACTGTAGGAGGAGTGAGGAATCTATAATACTAAAACTGGAAATGTGTGCTTCCTTTGTTTCCAGTCCTCCATAGATTTCAAAATTCTTGATTTTCCTACTTCTTCAACAAATTATATAACAGCTACAGATTCCAATATATGTTCTTTTTCTTAATATTGATTTTAAAATGTTTTGAAGCATGGTGAATAGAAATTTATTTTTGATCACTTTAACTTATTTCTCTTTGTTTACTCCTACTTCTTTTACCTGTAACTAATCTTCAGAGTCAGATATAGTCAAATTGATAATATGAACCCCCCTTCTAAAACATGCTAATATTGTTATAATTTGGAAAAGCAACCACCTACATGTCTTTTTGTTGGAATAAAGTATATGCCAATGATGATATGGAATACTTATATAAAGGCAAAACTTGCTGAATTCATTGAAAAATTAAAATTATTTCTATTTATATAAGTCCCATCAGTAAAAATCTAAAAGGCTCTATCACTAAAGTTAGTTCTCAATAGTATTTATCCTTTTAATTATCATTGCGATTTATTTTGTCCTAAATTTAAAATTACTGATAATAACAAAAAATCTGGTGCTTACCTTACATTCCTTTGCTAAAAAGGTCTCAAATTTTACAGCGTCAGACTTCACCAATATTGTGGTCATTTTATTTAGTCATTTGTGTCAACTTTTCTTTTCCCAAGGAGATATTCTTTGTGAGTTCACTGTAGAACATGTGTCTCTAACTCAATCAAGAAATACAAGAGAGGGCCAGCCAGGTAGTTCAGCAAACTAAAGCATCTGCTTATACAGAGCTCAATGGCCAGAGTTCCATCCCCAGCATGCTGTGCCGGCCCTGCCGCTGGGGCACACTGAGATGGCATAAGAGACTAGACATGGTGGCACACACCTGTAATCCTAGCACTTGGGAGGCTGAAAACAGGAGGATCACTATGAGTCTGATCTAGGTAGTGAGACCCTATAGACCCTGTAGACCCAGTACCAAATGAATTAAGAAGAGGAGGAGCAGAAAGAGGAAGAGGAGGAGGAGGAACAGGAGGAGGAGGAGGAAATGGAAAGAAGGAAGGAAGGAAGGAAGGAAGGAAGGAAGGAAGGAAGGAAGGAAGGAAGGAAAATAAAGAAAGACAGACAGACCAGAGAATGCTCTCCAGAACAGTTACTATTGAAGGAGAGCTGAGCAAAACAAGGGGTCATTGGGTCAGAGAAGAATCATGACTGGGGTGGGCACTGGAAGTTTTCCAGCCAGATGGAAGAGATACACTGAGTTAGTGTCCTGGAAGTTTGCATTTTTAAGAGTCCAAGAGGAGAGCAAGTTTTAAGAATAAGATTATGAAAGATTTTGTATCATGTTGGCAAAATGACACAAAGAAAAACATTATTTAAGCAGAGGGGTGAAAGAATCAAATAATAAATGTTATTTTTCACTCTTTCTCACTGAATATGTATAGCTTGTTATACTTACTGTACTTTACCCTCCTTTCCCTCGCTACTTACCCATCAGATTTCACACTGATTTATCTCTGCCCATGGAGGCTCCTCACGAGTTTAGTTTGTACATCACCACTATATACACACACATCTGTGTGGTCATGTGCATAACAGAGCTCACAGCCCTACCTTTATGTTTATTCAGCATATTTTTCTCCCATACTGTACATATCTCCTGACAAGTACTAACTGCTCACCAGGTTGAATATATCAGTTAAGAAAAATTATACCATCATAACTGCATGTGTCTACCATATGTTCCTTCCTGTGAATTAAGACTATGACAGAGTGAATGAGAAAGAAAAGGAAAGGAGAGGGGGGAAGACAATGTTAGAGCGAAGAGAGAGGAAAAGAAGGACAGAAAATGGCAAGTGGGAGGGAGGAAGGAAGGAATGGGTAGCTACTCCTTCTTTCTAAAATAAATAAGTGGCAGGAATGTTACTGCGTAATCCAATAATACAAACTCCAAAAACCTGATTTTATTTTATTTGCTTTGCTTTGGTAAACACTGAAGAAGATGTCATGGGATTTCTATGTGCTTCAGAATTACTGTAGAGTAAGAAAATAACATTGCTTCTCTTCCTGTTTGCACAGACTAGATAATAAAGAAATATGAGAAAAAGCAAATATTTTGATCACAGAAAATATGTTAACAATTTTGAATTTAAATCTCACTTTAAGAAGTAGAAATACACATCATTCATATTATCAAATGGTGCGTGGGATATGCTAGAAGCCCAGGAGCTCCAGGTGTATTTGCAGGGTGAGCTTTGCCCAACTGGTTCTCCAACAGCAGTAACTTAACATTGTGATAGAGACCTCATCTCCTGCAGTTGTTTTCAATTCATTATATGTATTGCTTCCAAAAAATGTTCTTGGTAGGATGTCAGTTTGTTGTGCTTTCTGAGCTCTCCTTAAATGATAAATTTTCTATCATTATTTTTTATTCTGCTAAACAAATAGAGTCATCAAAGCCAGTGCTTGCTTGGTTGGTCAAGGCTGTTTTTGCATTTGATTGTGTTGTCTACAAACGTGCTTCAGAGGTTTTTGCTAAAGGCTTTTGTTTCAGTTGTATTACTAGCTACAAGGCCTTTTAATTTTTGTATTACTAAGTTGCCTGGAAACAATAATTTTGTACTTCATTAATATTTTATAATGAACACTGACTGTTATGAGAGTGTTGCTCAAATAAAGAATAAATAAAACTATAACAACCTCCATGTTTATTATTTACATATTAATGACATGAAAATTGGAAAGCCTCCCCATTTGTTACTAATTTATACATCACTGTGTTGAGCTAAATAGAAATAGGAAAAACTGAACCCCACAAACCAAATAGAACACTCTAGACTGGATTTCATTACCTTTGCAAGAGGAAAGGATGCTTTTCAGGTCTGCAGTCATTGATCCTATAGATCTGTCTCTACTGAACTTCACACCCAACAGAACAGTCAGTGTTCAATTACCTCTCTGTGAGAACATTAAATAAAACCAGAGAAGCAGCCAAGAGATTTAGAAGTAAAGAAAAGGTTATGTTCTTGTAAACGGAAAGTTCAGGATGACTTGCAATCTTCTCAGGCACTATATGAAAATTGCTAGCTTAAACAATGTAAAAGATAAGATTTCCAGCATGAAGTGCTTCAGTGATTTATAGTTGTCACTTCGAATACAATTGAAGGCATTCAATAATGCCATTCAAAACATCAAATGTAAGTAACAGAATGCTGTGCCTTCTTGAAGCTGTTATTATATCTACTTAAACTCTCTTTCACACACAGGTACACTCTCAAATATAATGTGAATAAAAGATGTGACTTAGAAATCGCCTTTCTCCTGTATTTGTTTTCAGAAGCCCATTCTGTAGTTCACTTAAACAACTGCTCTGGCAATCTAATCTTCACTGGCAGAGATTTCTACATGGGTTGGTTTTATGCTCATCATAACAGTGAATTTAGGAATTATGGGATATTTTAAGAAGCAAAAAGAAAAGAAATTCAAACACATCACACTTCTCTAACTTTAAAACAGTTTTATTCTTTGTCTGGACGCATCCTGAAAACATATGCATGTTATCAGGCATAATGGCTTCTGAGTCTTTAGGGATTTAGGTTTTCAAACGTAAGTGCTTCTATATGCAAGAACCATGATGGTAACTTACACATGGGGACTCACTGGTTCCATTATGATTCCTCACAAAATAGCATTCTAGAAAGCAGGCAACCTTTCACTGAAACCAGGAGATAATCATTCACAAGCTACTCCATGGTCCATGGTCTTATATATCTGCTGGATGAATAAATCCACAACTAGGTACTGTCAACTCTGCTTCCAAACATTATGCCAATCAATGCTGCTCCCGCCATTGCTCTAGCCACCTTATACCAAGCTAGATTTTATGTCTCCATTGTCTCTCTGTCTCCCAAAAACTACCATGCTGGCTAGAGAGGATCTATTATCCCTACAACAGCCAGAGTGCTATTAGCAAATGTAATGTAAACCGTACTTCAACTGTTCTTAAAGTCCTCCAGTGGCTTTTTATTAAATCTTAGAATTAAATCCAAACTCTGCACCAGGACCCGGGCTCCTGCTACGCCCACCGCATTTATCAAGCTGCTCCCTGACCTTCGCATACGGTACTCCCATCATGGCATCTTTCTGTCTTTCCCATGGTCCTGCAAACATGTTAAAGTGTTTGCCCTTCAGGGCTTTTGTGTTTCCATCACTTGGCTTGGAATGAGCTACTTCCAGGAATCCATAAGCCTGATCTTCTCCCATCGCTTCTTTCTCTTAGTCTCTCTCTTCTCTCTGTGTCTGTCTGTCTGTCTGTCTGTCTGTCTCTCTCTCTCTCTCTCTCTCTCTCTCTCTCTCTCTCTCTCTGTCTCTGT
>NW_004524718.1:2451583-2453208 GCF_000260255.1 Octodon degus
TCTCTCTGTGTCTGTCTGTCTGTCTGTCTGTCTGTCTGTCTCTCTCTCTCTCTCTCTCTCTCTCTCTCTCTCTCTCTCTCTCTCTCTCTGTGTGTGTGTGTGTGTGTCTCCCTCAGGTTAAAAAGTATTCTCCTCAAGGACGAGTTGCCTCTTTATTTTTCCAGACACTCCTTATTACTTAGCCATATTATAATTTCCACTGAATTTATCCCTCTTTGGAACATTGAAGCATCCACCCTCTCTTTGCCTTCCCCAAGTTTTACCCTACTTTCCTACTACCAATGAGCGATTGCCTAAGTAGAACAAACTTTTTTTTTTGTCCCTGTGCTGTCCTGGGAAATTCCTGGAGGCAGAGAACTTTTTAACATATTTGGCTGTATGACAACATATTATATTTTTGTATAGATACCTTTGTAAGCTTTAGGAATGATCTTTGACCGAGTATTTACATTTTAATGTGCAAAGCAGATCATCTCTGATAATTATTTGTTCATTGGAGCATGCAGAGAAAACTTGTAGTTTTCACAGGAAATCATATATACCTGAAGTTGTTTATAAAGTTTGTGCCATTTTTCACTTAAAATAATATTTCATTTTACCTTAACTAAAGGATGATATGAATGCCTGTCTAAAAAGATACCTGTTACTTAGCTCCTGAGAAGAATGTATATACATGTGGGATATGAGAGTAAAATTTGCAAAATCTTGTGATATTCAAGCTATTTTTAACACTCAATTACTGATAGTCATGAAATTTGATAAATGTCTTTGTTGTAAGTATTTGTAATAACTAACTTATCAAAGGCTTATTATTTTCAACCATCCAAATGTTTTGTCTGTATTAACTTATTTAACAACCAACTAATGTGGGTACTGTTGTCTTCAGTATCGCATAGTTGGAAAATACTAAAGCTAAAATTTGAGCTCAGGAATTTCAGTCCGAAATCCGTTCTTTTATCAGTGTGTTTTACTGCCTCTCCAAGGCAGCCTGCTGTCAAAACAGTAATATAACTTGGGAAAATCGGTCTTTTTGTGGGAGATTGATTTCAGCTGCAATAACTGAGCTTCATCAACTTCCAGGCTGAACAAATTCCTGTAAGTCTAGCAGTATACATACCTCTCAAAATTCTATTCCTATCTCCAAGCTATAGAATCCTCAATTAATTCAATAAATATCAATTACATGCTTATAGAGTACTACATATTTTTTTAAAACTAAGGAAATAGTCCTCTCAAACTATAGGAGAAATCATCATCCAATAAAAAATGTGGATAATATTTTCTGAGCACTGTCCAAACAGTCATTGAAATAGGAAAAGGAGGGGATTTACCTTGCCTGAAAGAAGCAGAAATCTCTGAGGACAATTTCACATTTGAGTTACATGAAGAGCTAAAGCCTGGCTATCCCTGGAGGGAAAGGGTGCTTCATGCTGGGAAGAAGCTGCTGAGCTGGAGGCCTACGTGAGAAAGAGGAGAAGGAGAACCAAAAGTAAACAGAGAAGCTGTGCATTTTCGGGAGAGGCTGGAGGAGGCTCGGTTTTAAGAAGATAATATTCTGGGGCTGGGGAGATGGCTCAGTAAAATAAGCACTTCCCTGGCAAGTGCAAGGGCCTGAGTTCAATTGC
>NW_004524718.1:2453476-2473095 GCF_000260255.1 Octodon degus
TTTTTTTTGAACCAGTGATTGAACTCGCCCTTGTGCTTGTTTTTATTTCACTAAACCATAAAGGAAGTTTCAGCTCCTTGATAGAATATTTAGAAAATTGTCCTAATTTTTAAAAGTACAGGAATAAATGTTGTTAGCTCATTTCTCATAAATGGGATGATGGTCTAAAGAAATTAACAGTTTGAGTCTTTCCTTCTTGCTGGACTTATTTTGCAAAATGAAAGATATCAGAGATTCTAGAAATTATCCTTTTCTAATTGAAATGAAATCATGTAATAAATGAGAATATTGTTATTGTGAATTCATTATGTGTGTGTTTGTTTTGAACACAACCCAGAGTCATCTTGTACATACACATGCTAAAGAGCTCTTTTGCCACTGACCCTCAGCCTTAACCCTGCATTTCAAAATTTTTCTTCTCTTTCCTTCTTTTATGTTTCTTCCTTTCAATCCCATTTTCCTTTTTTTCTTCCTTCTTCCTTCTCCTTTTTATTTTCTAATTTTCTGCAATAAGAAAACTTATCTCACTACTTTCATAATTATTATATTAGAGTGCATAAAGTAATGTTATACTTTCCAATGACTTTTCATGTCATTTATAATGATAAAAAGGATAGCTTTTAATTCACAACCCATGAAGTCAATTTTAGAATGAATTTATACTTAGAAAACATGCAGACTTTATAGTAGTCCATTAATTATCTTTAATGAGATGTTTTCTGTGTTAAAGGAATCAGAAAAGAGTAACTTAAGACTGTCATTCCCCAATCAAAACACCTTTTTGACTAACGAAAAGAAAAACTATAATCTTTTGCACATTTTGACAGTTAATGAGGTGATTCTAGAAGAATAAATTTGGTATCTAGCATAATCATCTTCACTTGGTTCTAATTCAACCGATTAACCTCATTGCATTCTACCCGGTACCAGTGAGTTGAAAGGAGAGAAATACCAAAAATGAAGTCAAGACCCAGGCCACTGTCCCTGGCGTCAGTGAGTCAGGCTGGCTCACTGTTCCTGGCATCACACTATGTTCAGTCTTTTCTGCGTTCCTTAGTTGATAGTCCTGGAGCTTGGTTCTCAAGCACTGAGCAGAGGCATGGACCAAACACCTCTTTGTAACTGCTGAGAACACTTGCCATCAAAGGTCTTCTCTTTGAAATCTCTCCTCTAATGGGTTCATAACTAGCACTTTCCCTATGCAAAGTATTATATACCGTTACATCTCCATTTGAAAAATTAGGTAAAGATAGTACCAGTCTAATAATTTGCAGATAAATAAAGATCAGGAGTTGATAATGAAAGAGAAATTTGAATAGACATAAAAATTCCCTCCCTTTCCATCTGACTCTGTCTTGAGTTGAAGATACTACCATCTGCCTGTTAATAAAGGAAGTGAAAAGAACTTGAAAACTACTTTAAATTAAAGTATGTAGCTGTTTAGTAGAGATCCCTGCAGTGGGCCCATGGTGAAAAAAAGAGCAAGAGACAAAATGGCAGTGCAGCAGGGGTTCTGGGATGACCAGTTATTCTCAGAACAAATGGCCATGAGACAGCCAGAACCTGTGTAATAATTGTGTCAAGGACAATGTGTGAAGGGAAGCGGGTGTTTCTGGGAAGAGTAATGGTGACTATGGTGGCCTGGAAAGAAGGACAAAGCATTCTTGCAGGGATGGAATGGGACAGTAAGGACACTCCAGTCTCCCCAGGTGCCTTGTCCTCCTCAGCAGGCCTTATCTTGGCCTGTGAGCACCAAGCACCACTAGAGGTTAGGCTCCAGCTGTACCCAGAAGAAAACAGGGAGTTTCCATGTTCCAACCTGGCTCAAAGGGCAGAAAAAGGAAGGCATTCACATCCTCTAGGCTCAGGTTATGATCTGTAGTCCCCAGTAGCTATTCTTGCCCTTCAAAGCACAGCGCTCAAAAGCAGAAATTGAAAATTCAAGTAGTCCCAATTTCAGGTTCCTCAACTGTTTCTACAAGATCAATTTTTTCATGTACTCAATTATTTTCAGTAAAAAAACAAACGAAAGGACCAGCCAAATAGCTCAGTAGATCAAAGCACCTGCAAGCAGGTGCAAAGGCCAGGGGTTCAAACCCTGGGTCTACCATGCCAGCCCCACTTCCAGGGCACTCTGAGACTGCAATTGAGACTGGGCGTGGTGATGTACACCTGTAATCCCAGCTCTTGGGAGGCTGTAAACAGGCAGATCACTATGATTCTGATCTAGTAGTGAGACCCTGATCACCCTGTAGATCCTTCCCTAAAATACAAAAAAGAAAAAGAAAAGAAAAAAATTTTTAAAAATTATGATAGGCCAAGTGTGGTGGCACACTTTGGTAATTCCAGCAGGAGAATTGCTGTGAATTCGAGGCCAGCCTGTGATACATAGTAAAGTCATATCGACCTTGAACTACACAGGGAGAGACCCTGTCTCAACAAAAGCAAAAACAAACACACAATAATAACTATTATGTGACATTTAGCTATATCAGTATTTTGATAGTAGTAACTTCAAACATGAAATACACAGTTTTTTCCCAAAAGAACAGATTTTTTTTTTTTCTTTTTTTGTAACCAGGGATTGAACTCAGGCCCTTGCGCTTGCCAGGGAAGCTCTTATTCCACTGAGCCATCTCCGCGGCCCCAAAAGAACAGATTTAGATATATGTTTTGTACAACTTAATAACAATGAAAAACAAATGTACAAGAGACAGGAAAACCTCTGAATAAACATCCCACAGTCTTTTTGAGAAGAGATTCAGCATGCATTGTTGCTTACTTTCCTGGCATATAGATTTGGGTCTAACTGTAGACATAAAAAATTGCACTGTGCATACATTAAAAAATACATGTTGACCCAGTATTTATCACATATTTATATGTGGGGCAGAGATTTAAAGTTTTTCAAAACTCTTAATTTCTCCAGATATTCTTACATCTATCTGAGGATTTGCATAGATGAAAACACAACTGTATTCCCAGCCCACTCATATTTCCAGTGAAGCTCCTCACAGGCCCATAAGCATGGTGGATTTTCAAAGCAACTTGTGTGTATGTTTTTATAGGCTTCATAAGAAATGGTTTTATGAAAAAAGAAGTGGTTTTTATGGAACACAGCATATCACTTTGGTATTATGTCACTGTACACGATGTGGAGACTACATAAAAAAATTAGTACAAGAAAGTTATATTTGTCCTGAGCGCTTGATCTCTTTTATATTCTTATGAAACAAGAGTTTGCACAAGTAACTACTTTCTCTTTTTATGCTGCCTTATAAACCTATGAACTAAATTTATGTTCCAGCCGTAGCATGTTATTATTATCAATATATATTAATTGCACACTACATCTCTTGTATCTAATGTTTCTAAACTTCTCTTTCTTACCTGCTTGTGTTTTATGTTGTACACTCTCCTAACCTCTCTTTATGTCCTTTCTAAAATTAGTTAAATTAGAACAGTAGATAGTTAAAGTCCTGAAAAGAACAGTTAGTATAAAAAAGAATATTTCACATAATCTTTAAAGTGATATAACAAGCCCATACTTATTGTAGTGAATTTGATCACAAAAAACTGTCAGGGGACCATGAAAGGTTGATCTAAAATCCTCACAGGTTAGTAAGACAGTCATTCTAACCTATCATTTAAAAGAAAAAATACCTAGTACCGAAAATATATTCTGGAAATTTTCTCTGGAAGAGCCACACATACTTAAGGGGCCTCAAATATTTGATCACTCCATTTTCTCTGCTTATTGTGCATTCATTTCCCAGGGTTTTAGCAAGTACCTACTTTTTTTTTTCAGAAAGTGCTTCAGGCCCTAGGAATAAAGGAATGACAAAAAGACCCCAGTATTTATGAAATTATCTTCTACTGGAGAGAGGTGACAATAAGTAAGCAGGGAAACAAATAGACATGCATTAAAAATGAGGAAAGAGATTGACTTCTGGTCCACGGGTGGGTATTATGTGGATTAGTGAAGCAGGCCTCTGTGATAAAGTGTTGTTCCATAGAGGGATAAATTAATTGTGGTAATTATTAACTTGGGCAGGGACCAAAGTTTGTGCCCAGTACAAAGGATAGGACATGGCATCAGCTCTGAAGAGCTTGCTTAACATGTTCCAGACACCTCCAGAATTCTGGTCTGTTGGCACATGCTGAGAAAAGGAAGTGTTTGGAGCCTATACCAGCCACATTTTAGGACTAAATCATGTAATGTCTGTGGGCTATGAAAAAGATTTCGAATTTTATTCTTTGTATTTTGTGACATTTTGTGTAGACATTTTATATTTTGATGTGAGCCAATGAAAGGCTTTGCAGGGATTTTTGGCATTGAAATTGTTCTAAAATAAACCAGCTGCTGAACAGAGATCTGTCTGTGGTCAGCAAGAATGAAACAAGGACAGCAATTGAGAGGCCTCTCCAAAGCAGAATGTGCTTGCTTGGACTAGATGGTAGCAAGGTACTCAATGAGAAGTATTTGATTGTATTTTAGTTGCTTACTAGTTAGATGTGAAGTGTGGAGGAATGAGCAGTCCATGAGGGCCCAAATGCTTTGGTGTGAAGTACACAAATGAGTCTTAGGGGAGCACCAGCTCAAGGAAAGTACTATCAACAGAATGTGTACTGGTATATAGGCTTTGAAATAAATTTCAGGGATGCAACGCATTAGTAATTTGTTTAGGTGAATCTGCAGCTCGAGAGCTATGTATTGATGAGTGGCACTGGCATCCGGGTGTGCGTGAAGTTGTAGGATGGGATAACATAAATCAGGAGCAAAAGAATACATTCCAATGACATGAATTCCAGCTGCATTTTTGGGAACATTATTCAAACTCTCCCCTTTCTTGCTGGTAATTGCAAAGAAAATGATTGCATTTTCTGGAGGACACAGAACAAGTTGTGATACACATACACACACACACACACACACACACACACAATGCACTCCCTTAAAAGCTGGTCTTAATATTGAAATATGATGACATTTTATGGGCTCTGTTTTCATTTAATAGAGATGTCCATTTGCTGACACAGCAATGCTAGAAAATAAGGACATGGAGGACTGACACAAGCTTTTCATTTTTGCTCATGTATTATATGTATGCCTCACTGGATACGTTTAATTTCCCCCTTATTTCTTCCCCAGGTACTTGAGTAGATGTGAAGAAAATGTGCTTCGACATATTTAAAGCATTCTGAGCCAGAATCGGTGCCCATGACCATATCTTTTCCGTGTGCAGAAGGTCTCATTGTGTCTTTGCCCAGCTCATCTTTCTTGCTCCCTTGCTATTTTAAATAATAAAGAACCATTCATAAATGTTTAGCAGACAAGATAAGCTAATAAATACAGCTCTAAATATCATCTGCTTAGCAATAGTCAAAAAATTATCCATCCTGGGATAATTATTTATGCCAATGAAGAATAGCTCTCTATAAGACAAAATTAAAAATAAAATCTACATTTCAAATGAGTTTTAGTAACTGTTCTGACATTTAAACGACTTCTTGCTACTCATATCAATAAACTTTTAATTCCATATTAACCCATAAAATTCTTCACTACTAAGGATTTATCAAAGGAAATTAATGATATCTTGATCCATAAATTCTTCAGTGGTCATTGAAGTAATGTAAATTAATAATGTAGTTTTCCATTTTGTTTTTTGTTTTTTTGTGGGGTTTTTTTTGTGGAACCAGGGATTGAACTCAGGCCTTTGCGCTTGCCAGGCAGGCGCTTATTCTCCTGAGCCATCTCCCTGCCTGGCCCCCTGCAGTTTTCTAATGGTCTCAGCAGTCGACGTATTTTTTAAGCTTCAAACACTGATATGAAGTCAGCACACAGGTAATGAATTAATTTACACTTTCCATATTCAAAAAGGTTTATTCACCATCTTCATAATTATTATGTTAAAATATTAACCTTTTATTATGATGATAATTATTTAATTTTTATGGAAAAATGTACATGAATATAATGGGATACACTTTTAATAAATGAATTCTGAAAATAATATATAATCATTTCTTTTATAGACTATAGTTCAGATTGTCATACTATTAGGATATGGGTAGGAATGTTTAATATCTATGTGAAAAAAATTTGTTTTAGTCCAATCATTACGTTAGTAACATTTTTGTTTCAACTGCCTTTATCATTGAATAATGATAAGACATGATACACACACACACACACACACACACACACACACACAATGCACTCCCTTAAATGATGGTCTTAATATTGAAATATGATGATATTTTATGGGCTCAAATAAGACTGGTCCACATTTGATAATGAAATACCTTCTAATATATATTATTTAAATGCATGTTTTAATTTCTTTAGTATAATTGTGAAAATAGGAATTCATTAAAATTCTTTCAGAATAATAATAGTACAGGTGTATAAGCAATGATTTTATTATTGGAAGAAAAATAGACTTGAAAGTTCCCCATTTGTGTGTATGTTAACATTTTTTAAGATTTTGCTATTTTGGGATCTCCTTTACAAGAAAAATGAGACAAGCTCTTACCTTTCCTAACATAAAAGTGTATAATTCAAATATAATTTTTAATTTATACTGCAATACCTTTTACCTGCTAGAGAAAAAAAAAAAAAAAAACAACTTTAAATATGGTACCCAGGGCCAGGGAGACAGCTCAGTAGAATAAGCACCTGCCTGGCAAGCTCAGGAACCTGAGTTCAACCCCCGGTACTGGGAAAAACAAACAAAAAAAAAAAAACCCTAAACATGGTACCCAAAAAAGGAAGGGCAAATATTTTGCATTTAACAAATTCTATGTGAGTGTAGTTCTTACAATACCAAAATTAAGCTTAATTGATATGATTTAAAATGTTAAAACTTAGACTTTTTTGAGGGTGTAATAAATGTAATAAGTTTTGACTTATGCAAAAAAAAAGATAACAAAATCATTTATTCTTTGCCACAGGTAACCTTTTGGAAGTATTAGAAAATTCTTTTTAAATATGTACAGAATAGAATTTATTCTATATATATAGTCTAAAATTTACTATTATAAGATTCATTTCCTCCCAAGATCTGAAATATTTAAATTACACTGTAAATGTTCCTTTTCTCAGGTATTATTTTTATTGGTGCATGTGCGCAGCGTGTAATGATTATGCTCTGCATGGGGAGTTGGTACCTGTCCATAACACAGCTTCATTCGTTTTTCAACCTCTTGCTCACTTCTCTTTTGCTGCTCATTTCTTGGTTCCATTTCCTTTGGTGAAAGGTCTATCCTTGTACTCCCTATTAGCTTTTATTTATCTTTTTATTTGCATTTTGGGTTTCTACTGTAAGAGAAACCATGCAGCACTCTAGCTTGAGAGTCTAGTGTATTTCACTTAACTTTATGGTCTCAAGGTGCAATTTCTTAGCAGTATTAATCACTTTTACACAACCCGCAGAGTTATCCTTTGTTAAACAAGACACTTTTCAAGTTACCTTGCTCTAAATTATTTCATGATTCTTATTTAAGAAAAAGTCTAAGCTTTTCAAAATACAGATGTCTCCTCTCAGTCTGACTCTGGTCAGCTTTTTCTTTCCCCATTACCAGAGCTTCAGGATTCAGCAGGGGACACTGGCTTCTTCCCGAGAGAGCCAGTATTTGTCACTTCCACAGGTCAGTGCCTGTGCTCCTTCTTCTCCCTTACTCCTTTGCCCTTCTAGTTCCTCTTCCACATGCCTTTCAAGAACAACCTCCTCTTTGAAAATTTCCTGACCACTCTCACCCAGAAAGAGCTAAGTGTGTCTGATCTAGGTTTTCGTATTGTCTTGCATAAACTTCTAACCAAATGCTTAACCGTATTAAAAAAAAAAAAACCATGAATTTGTTTGTTCATTGTTTATAGGATGAGAAGTTTAAGCACTGAGTTCACATACTACATCAGTATTGCTGCACCAATGGGATTAGTAATTATAAATGTGTTAATTAAAAATATAACATCTCTTGAGACTTCTTATGGGCCAGGAATTTGTCTAAGTCATTTACAAGTGTTATTTAAGTCTTTACAAGATTATGATGATACAGGTGCATTTATTGACCATTTTTATGATGGAGAATCCAAGGCATTACATGGTCAAGTCTGCTGGAGACTGGACACTTGTGTATCAGGATCTCACTGTGAGGATTATGCCGTGCAACTCCTTGGCCTGAAGTTTTTATCTGTTACAATGATTCCAGTGACTCATATGAGATAACTTTGAAGCACAATTAAAAGAGCAAGGACACATACTCACTGCTTCTACTTTATTTCTCCTGAATCTCAAAAATGTTGAGAAGAAGAGGGGCTGAATGATTCACCAATGTTTCTTAGTTAGTTAGCATTATACGGTGAAAAATTAGTTCTCCTTTCCTTCATTCCAGTGCACTTCCCCACTAGATTAAGCTGACCTCATATTTTTTCTGCAAAATTAAGATGCAGTTTCAAAGAAAATAGAAGCATGAATCACAAAAAGAACATCAAGCATTATTGCTCTCATTTATTAAAAACAAAATTTTATAAAATATGCAAAAGACTCACTCTAGCCTTGACAAACAGGTTTGGTTGTGAAAAATCAACGCAGTGTGGACTTTTCAGCCAAGATAGTGTCCTAGATATGTTCAAGTGCAAGTTGATCATAAACTCACTTCTGTGTAAAGGTCATATATAAATATATATCACACATAAAACTAAAAGACCCAGAGCAAGATGAATAAAGAGAATGATTTCACTGTGCTTCAATAATTGTACGTGAAAAATAACAATTATGTTCCATACCATGTGTCTGAGTTATGCATGATAAACTCACTGAGTTAGAAAAAAAGAATGTTTTAACTCACACCATTTGTTTACAGTGTGAGGTCTGAGATTACATTTATAGTGAAAGGTGTGTTATGAAAGAAAGTGTTACTAAAGCATGCTTATCTGTAGAATAATCTCCCCCAAATATCTCCTTTCATAACAAGTAATGCTGCTGGAGGTGATAACATGATAGAAAAATTACAGTACAAACATAAAAGTCAAAGGGACTTTTATCATCCAACTCCAGATATATGATTAAATCTGTTTCTTCCTAACTCAAGCTTTTCAGCACGATTTTTCTTCCTAAATATGATTACAAGTCTATCTCCTTTTCAATCCTTCTGCCTCCTTTCCCTTTTTAATACACAGTTCCTAAGTGAAGCCAAATAGCAGGGTCTTCTGGGAATAATACTTTCCAGCTTCATATTTTATACTTAATTATATTATGATTCATAGTAAAATTGATCCCATGCTTCACAATTTTTCTTTTTCTAATTTCTCCCTTTCAGAAGCTGCCCTTCCGCCATTTCCTCGTTAATGTAAACCAATAGTGGTCCTTGTTAAAAGCACTTCGTCTGAATTAGCCTCAAGTGAGTCAGCTGATGGAAGAAACAGTAATAAATGAACATGTGTCAAAAACAGGGCTGTTGAGCAGAAAAAAAAAATCAGTTACCCAGCACAGACTACAGTATCATTTATTAAAGTGTCAGGAGCAAACCTGTAAGGTACAAAAGAGCTGATACAAAATTCTCTGATTAGCCAAAATGAATCTTTAATGTAAGTAAATGGAAGAGAACAGAATTGCGATGGTACCATTCACCATTCACAATTAACTGGCTGACTTGAAAACTCTATCACATCTAATGAGCTGCTGAATGATGAGTATAATTCATCATAAGGTTGTGCACACAGTGGGGCTTCACAGTGGGTGTCAACTATCACTTGTAGGAACCTTACATCACAAAAGAAAGATTTAAAAAAAAAAACTTGTATGAAATCAGTTTGAAAAAGAAAACTCAATCATAAAACAAAATTAAATGTCATTCTATATTTCAATTTCACTGGTCTTTGCATCTTTTTTATAACTTAGATTTTTAAGAAGCAGTAACACTGGCCAAAAGCAATGTCAGAACTGTACTTATAAGGACATCCTAATGAAAAAAGTCAGAGTAGATCTTCTCTGGATAGCTGATAAATTGATAGGAAACCTTTATTAACATATCATACTGGTTCAATTTGTGTGCCACACAGTAAATTTAAGAAGCTAAATATTATTTGCATAATCCTATCCAAGATGAATAGTCACTTAACAAGTTTTATTTGTACCAATTAGCAGTGAAGTGGTCCAGGGAATGCATAATGTAGGAATTTTATAGGGTAGCGTATTAATTAGATTGAGGCTATAGATGTGCCATCAACTCACTTGGGAGAGGAGAACCAAAGAGAATTTTTATCTTACCACTATATTTTGGACAGGGAATATTAAGAAATCAGCTCAAACAAATTATTCTAGCCTGTTTCTTGTTTTTTTTTATTCAGACTATATAAAAAATTTAATTCAATAATCTAATAACAATCAATTCAGCAATCTTCAGTGCCAAGGAAAAACTATTCCATTTTAGGTCCACCACAGTCTCGAATGATCCGTCCTTACGATTTCTTTTTAGATGTCTCCCAAGGCCTCTCATAGGTGGGAGCTGGGGAGGTGACAGGACCATGTACATATGGTTCATCACTGGGTTAGTCCATTGATAGGTGTAAAGTTGGGGGCAGTGTTGGGAGGTAAAGCACGGTAGGAAGTGATGGGTCACTGGCAGCATGCTTGGGAGTGTGTATATCCCTCCTTCTCCCTTGATCTCACTCTGTTTCCTGCCTGCTGCACCTTGATCTGATTCTCCACTCCCAAGCTCCTCTGCCATGACTCCTTGACCTAAAACCAACCAACTATGCAATGAAATCGATGGTGAGTCAAACAACCCTTTCTCTATTAAGTTGAAGGTATTTGATTTTTGTCCAAGGAATGAGAAAGTAACTAAGACACTTGTGAATGGAATGATTGGATAAGAATAGCCAATTATAAAATTTAATATATGAAAAATTTCTAAACCATATATGTGACCTACAATAATCAATGGAGGCCTTAAAAGTATAATATACCCATCAGTCGACTTGGAATTATGTGTATTCAATAAAGGTACTATTAATATTTTATACTTTATATTTCTTATTTTTAAAATTGCCATAAATTACCAAAATTGCATTGAAACATTGCTTTCAAATGTCTCAAAAACACCATCAGTCATTCTAAAATTTTTTATTTTTATTTAATATTCATCTGTTTCTAGCATCTATGCAACAAAATAATTGAATAAAAATTGCCAAAATTAAGTTCTAGTTATATAAACAACAGTTACATTTTATCCATATTTGTATGACATTTAGTCAACCCAGTATCAAAAATATGCAAAATGAACATGTGTCACTGATACTAAAGTGTTTTGGTAATAATATTAGATGATTAATGATAACAGCAATAAACATTACTACTAATAATTTGTGTATATCAAAGAAAAGCAGACAGAATATTCTGTGGAGTTTCCTGATTCTTCTTGATTATCTCAAAGTGTTTCAAATTCTTAAGCATAATTTATGATTATTAATTCTTGAGAGATAAAATGAATGACAAATATGTGATATGTGTAAGATGAAATTTTGTTTGTTTTTTTTAATGAGAAATAAGAGTTGATTGGTGGTTAGCACTATGTTATTTGGATAAAATCTACATGCAAAGATATACAATTTAGAACTGATGATTTTTTTCCACTAATTTTTTCTGAAAAATGGATTTGTGTGAAGAGAGAAGTTTTTGTGTTTACACCACTATTATTTTAAGAGACATACGATAATATGCCATATTTTAGAGTAATATTTCATAAAATATGAATAAATTAATATTATATAATGTTAACCCCAACGGACCCCAAAACCAAACTGCCAAAACTCATTAGCTTTCACATTTGCTCCTATAATTTAAATTAAAATTCTGTATCTATCAATAATCTAAATATTTCCAAATATTAGAGAGTAAAAGTGGAAAATCAAAGTTCAGATCACAATTCCTCAATTGCAAACACAAAATATATCATACTTTTTCTTTATTTCTCTTTTCCTTTACTATAAATCAATAGAGCAAAATCCTTCCAAGGACTAACATCTACTGCAATCAGGACTAAGGTAAGAAAACTTGAACTTTGAAGAGGCCTGTCTTTCAAGACCCATGTAGGTGCACAAAACTGTGCACAAAAACAAACCCCATATATGTTCTTCCCTACCATACACACTCATGACAAAATCTGATTTACAGGTTAAGCATAAAAGTGGTTAAGCACAACTAATAATGGAATAAAACAATTAAAACATCTATAGTGACAGTCTATGCTCTTTTCTTCTCCCTATCTCTCAGAATGTCTTCTTGTACTCTTATTATATCTCACCATAATGAGATGAAGAAAGGTGGATAACCATCACTGTAGTGTTCAATAAGGGTTCTACATATGGGTTAGTTGCACACAAACAGTGTGATAGACAGTAACTGTGGTATCAGATAAAGTGACTCTTGGGAAGGTGACATTTATAGCATGGAAATACTTTGAAAAAGAGCAATTCATGACCCAAGCTTCACAGAGTAGGGTAGTGAGATATTTCACCCTACTATTCAGCAGGGCTCAATATTTAAAACTTATGAATTCATTATTTCTGAAATTTCCATTTAATATTTCAGAGCACAGTTCACTTCAGATAAATGAAACCATGACAAGAAAAACTGTGGAAAAGGGCAGTGGGTTGACTGTTACCATTGACAAATTGCTCAAGGCTCTGTATAGATAATTCAGAGTCAAATGTCCAGGGAGACGAAGTCATAGATACACACACACACACACACACACACACACACACACACTCCTTTAAAGTTTATATACAAATGTTAGACCAGACTTTAACAGTAACTTTTGGGAAAAAATCCCCTTTGCTAACCATGGTGGGGAGGAAAATGTACCTATTTTGAAACATGCAATGTTATTCCATTATTCTGAACAAAGCCTTCCCTCAAGAGAGATATTTATGCAGACTGAGCTTAAACTGCAGGGCTATTATCTGAGCCCAGCTAACCTCAAAGGAAAGGAAGGACAAAATCCCAGATTGCTAAATATTTCCACATTTTAAAAAAACAAAATATTAATTATTGGTCCCTTTATCCTTCCATGTGAGAGAGAAAAAAAATATGTAGCCTCAGCCCCCTTTTGCTGTCTGACTGCACATAAGGTTAAAGTCTGCTGAAGCACAGGCTCACTGAAAGAAGATTGAAACCTGATCATCACACATATTATACGATGGTTCTCTGCACTTCAGCTTTACTACCATATCATTAAAGACCCATTTAAAGTTGTTCCTTTTACGCAGCTATCATGCCTGGCTATCAAGAAAAAAGTACAAGGCAAGCTAAAAACTAAAATCACAGTTTAAAAACACAGATCAGGCATAAGAGCTAGATTCACATATAGCAGTGATATCTGGAATGAGGAAAACAGGAATCTAAGTCACCTATGATTAATATGCTGAGGAATGTAATTAATAAATTGGAGTTTGAAGGAGAATATGAAGTGTAGTCAGGTATAATGTGATACAAGAGATGGAAATGTAATAAAAAACGAAAAGAAATTCTACAGAGCAAAAACACTGAGATGCAGCTGAGATGAAGCAGGTCATACTCATAAAAGACATTAAAGAAAGAATTTCTGAGCCTAAAAATATATCACCAGAAACTACAAAAAAAAAACAAAAAAAAAAAACAAAAACAAAGAAAATAAGACTGAAAAGCAATAGAATATCTCCAAAGCATGAAACAACTACAAAAGGAGTCATTTATGAATAATCATAATACCAGTAGGAAACAGAGAAAAAGGAACAAAGGACATACTCGAGGCAATAATGAAGGAGAATTTCTTCCAATTATATCAACCACCAAAACACAGATCTATGAAACTTGAAGCAGTCCATTACGATCAATGTCTACAACAAACTCACAAAAATAAAAACAAACAAAAGCACCCTGAGCATATCATAATCAAATACCAAAAACTTCCAACACTAAAAATATCTGAAAGAAGCTTTATAAGAAAGAGAATAACTTATCTACTGAAAAATAATGATAAAAATTATATCGGACTTCTGCAAAATCAAGTAAACAAGAAAGCCAGGTGAAATATTTAAAGTGTTCCAAGAAAAAACCCACCAATCTAAAATCTTTGGTCCTCATACATTATCTATGAAAAATAAAGAAGAAATATAGACTGTCTCAAGCAAATAGTAGCTGTGAGAATCTGTTGCCAATAAATCTATCTTGCAAGAAATGTTGGAAAACAAGTATCTAAAAATGGACAATTACAAGGTTAAGAAACTTGAATCAACATAAGGAAGGAAAGGAAGAACATCAGAGAAGAGTGATTAAAATCAAAACTTATTTTTATTTTCTTAATAGACCTAGCAGATAACAGCTTGTCTAAAATACTTGTTCTTCACAATTTGGATTGAGCACAGTCCCATCAAGAGACCCAGAAGTCCTTTTATAGGCAGCAAAAAGTGATCCTAAAATTTGTCTAGGGGCACAAAATACTCAAAAGATCCAGCACAATATTGCAGAAGAAGTATATTAAGGCACTGACACTACTCAACTTCAAGACTTACTGCTAAGATACAGTGATCATGACAATGCACTATGTATAAAAGAATACAGAAGTAAATCAATGGAGCAAAGTAGAAGAATCAGAAATTAACCAACAGAAGTATATTTAACTGAGTTTGAACAGAGGAGATAAAAATGATGCAACACACAAAGATAACTCTTCATGACGGTTACAGCAACAGCTGGGCACTCATGTGCAAGAACAAATAAAACATGCATTTAAATCTAGACATTGACTATACCCTCCACAAAAATTAATTCAAAATACATAGTACACCTAAATGTAAAACCAAAAAAAATCTATTAAACTCATAGAAAATAGCATTAGAGAAAATGGCCTAGGGCTAAGTGATGATATTTTAGCTGAAACCCCAAAGACACAATCCTTAAAAGCAGTAATTGAGGACTGGCCAGATAGCTCAGCAGATTAAAACACTTGCTTAGGCAGACTCAGAGCCTGGTGTTCCATTCACAGCAAGCCATGCTAGCCTCGTCCCCAGGGTGCACTGAGATGATGATTGAGACTGGGCATGGTGGCGTGTGCCTGTAATCCCAGAGCTTAGGAGGTTGAAAACAGGAGCATCATTACAAGTCTGATCTGTGTAGTAAGACATTGTAGGCCCTGTATTAAAATACAATAAATAAATAAATAGCAGTAATTGACAGTCTGGACTTTATAATATTTGAAAATTGCTACTCAGCAAAGGACAATCTCAAGACAATGATAAGGGGCCAGGGAGATAACTCAGTAGAATAAGCACTTGCCTGGCAAGTGCAGGGTCCTGAGCTCAATTCCTGGAACTGAAAAAATAAAATAAAATCGGGGGGTTGGGGAGGTGGCTCAGTGGAATAAGTGCTTCCCTGGCAAGCACAAGGGCCTCAGTTCAATCCCTGGTTCAAAAAAAAAAAAAAAAAAGACAATGATAAGTCACAGGCTGTTTAACATATATAAGACATTAAAACTTAATGACGAGAAAAAATTAATATCTCATCAATTATATGAACATATAGATTATATATAATAAGCATATTAAAAAGTCCTATGTAGGTCAACTAAAATAACAATGAGAAACCTCTGTATACCCATACAAATGGCCAACATCTAAATCACTGCCAACATTGAATGTTTGAGGCTGGTAAGGGTGTGGAGTGACAGGAACAGCTATTTAATGCTGGAAATGCAAACTGGTCAGCCAATTGCAAAAAATGTCTAATTATTTCTTATAAAACTAAAGTAGATATATTCTTACCATAAAATTAAATAATTACCCTTCTTGGCATTTACTCCCAAATTTGAAAATTCTTATCTATTAATATTTGTAGCAACTTGATTATTACCAAGATTTATAAGCAACTAGTAGGTGCTTCAGTAGATGAATGGGTAAGTATACTGTGGTACAACCAAACAGCAGAAAATAATTTAAAAATTAATGAATTGTCAAGGCTTCAAAGACATATACCAAACTAGAATGTATATAACTGAGTGAAAGGTGCTAATATGAAAAAACTATGTACTCTCTGATTCCAACTATGTGACTGACCTCTGAGAAAGGCAAAGCGATGGAGAATATATAAGTGTCATGAGGGCAGAGGAGAGGAGAAAATGAGTAGGCAGAGATCAAAGGACCTTTAGGACAGTAGAGGTTTTTTGTTTTTTGGGTTTTTTTTCTTTTTTTTTTGTGGAACCGAGGTTTGAACTCAGGCCCTTGCCCTTGCCAGGCAAATGCTTATTCTACTGAGCCATCTCCCCAGCCTTAGTAAAGTTGTTTTGTATGGTATACAGTGGTGGATGCATAGATCATGCATCTGTGCACACCCACACCATGTAGAGTCTCTCTAGGGAATCCTAACATAGACTCTGGCTCTGGGTGATGATGGATCAGTGTGAGTTCACAAGTCAGAGCACAATCTACCACTGAGGGTGGCTGGGTGATAACAGGGGAGCCTGTGTGTGGAAATGTCCTGACCTGCTCATCAGACATGCTGGGAATCCTAGACTGTTCTGAAAAGTGGACTCAAAGTAATTGTAATAGAGATAAACAACTCCTTGAGCTGATTGTACATAGTTGATTTATGGCAAATACAAACCAAAGGTAATATAACCACATTTAAAAATAATTTGTAAGGGGGAACATAACTTGGAGGCACAGCACCTGCCTGGTGTGCATGAGGTTGTGAGTTTCATTCCCAGTACCAAAGTCAAAGAACAAAAATAAAGCACATGTAATTGCCAAAGGCTAAATTAAGTCCATGTTTATCACCATACACTGAACTATAATCAAAATGGATCAAATATTTAAATATTAAAACAGAAACACTAAATCTACTGGAGGAAAAAGTAAGTAGCAATCTTAATGACATTTGGGTAGGTAGAGAGAGCATGAACAAAAACCAAACTGCACAGGAATTACTTCAAATAATCACCAACTGGGATCTCATTAAAAAAAACTTTATACTCATCCAAAGAAATAACCAAAAGAGTGAAAAAAAAACACCATGAACTGAGAAAACATTATAGCCACTGTCCCTCTGACAAAGGCCTTCTATCTAGAACATATAAAGAATTTTTAAAAATCAGGCACCCAAAATTCAAATATCTAATCGAAAAACAGACATCTAGGTGAATATATACTTCTCTGATGAAGAAATACAAATAGCAAACAAATATATGAAAAAAATTTCAACATCATTGGTCATTTGAGAAATGCAAATTGATTTGACCTCATCAGAGGTCAATGAATAGCAAATACTTGAGGAACTGTGAGGAAGAGGAACCCTTTTTCACTGTTGGTAGGAGTGTAGACTGGTACAACCACTATCAAAATCAGTGTGGAGATTTCTCAGAAAACTAGGAGTGGAGGTCACCTTAAACCCAGCTATTCCCCTCCAGGGTATTTTTTCAGAAGAACTGAAAACATCATACCACAGTGATATATATGCATCCATGTGTAAAGCAGTATAATTTATCTTAGCTAAATCTTGGAAACAACCCAATGCCCATCAACTGAGGAAGGGATAAAGAAGATGTGCTATTTTTATAGAATGTAGTATTATTCAGCTATAAAAAAGAATAAATTTGAAGTTTTTATTGGTAAACTGATGCCACTAGGGACCCTACTCTTAAGTGAAATAAATCAGACCCACATGTGCAAACATTGTACTATCTCCTTACTGCAAGAACCTGAAAGAGTAAATAAAATCTGAATGATACAATAGATACTGTGAAAAAGGAATGGATCTGTTCAAAAGGAAGGAATTACTAAAGTGAGTAGGAGGATAAGACAGGAAAGGAAGGGGGTAAAGAGTTATATCTATCTATGTATGAAAGCAGGATGGTTTGGATAATTGTACTGTAAATCTCTGCTGGTCTATGGAAAGGAGCAGTAAAACTTAATTTTTTCTTTGCTTTCTTTCTCACTTTTTCCTTTCTCTCTTCTTAATTTCTTGCAACATTTCCCCAAATTTGCAGCATATATCTGGTAATTTAAACAAGTTGAAGAAAACACCGTGTAGAACAACAAATACTGTAAAATTCATATTGCTGTGTTTAGTGAAATCCTATATCATTTCTAATATTTTGTTACCATTATTTTGTATTCCCTTTACAAAGTAAAAAATAATTTGTAAAATCATTTTAAAAATACAATGAGCCCAATAAAAAATACATATAACATGGTTATGTGCTTGCATTTTCTTGCAAAAAATTTTCATTAAATTAGAATCACTCATATACAGAGAAGGTTAATTTCAAGATTGTATGTGTTCTTTAAGTGCCCAGTATTTGCCAAAAGTAAATAACTTTAACAACACTCACCCTACTCAAAAGAAAATTATGTTTTTAAACCACATTAATGCTTTTCTTTTCAGGTTTTACTTAAAACACAAACATTTTCCAAGACTGAGTTATAACCATATAACAGAGACAAATGTTAATAATTGTCATGTTTAAATAGCATCAAACCTTCTAGTTACCTGAACATTTTGTACTAATATAATTTTGTGTGTGAGTATAACATTCAATCATTCTTTTATATTGGAATTAGTTTTTATTACTTTGTTGGATTTGTAAATACAAGACATTAAATTCATAATATAAATGTATTAGACAGACTTACTTTGAAAATAAGGAAACAGAGAGATGATGTGAATATGTACAATCCACACTTGAGGCCTCTTTCTTTCTTTCTTTCTTTCTTTCTTTCTTTCTTTCTTTCTTTCTTTCTTTTTCAGTACTAGGGATTGACCTCAGGACCTTGTGCTTGCCAGGCAACTGCTTTTCTACTGAGCTGTCTCCTCAGCCCAAGGGGCCTTCTATTTCTGACACACACATTTCTACGACAATGTATACATACTAATAATTTCTTTTGAAAGGCATCGTGCATGTAAAATGTGTTGTTATATGGTTGAGCTTAGGTGGATGGGATATTAAATAGAGATTTCTCCACGGTCAAAACTATTGACTATTAGGGAAGGGGAGATAGCTCAGTAGAATAAGTGCTTGCCTGACAAGGCTAGGGTCCTGAGTTCAACCCCTGGTACTGAAAAAAAAAAAAGAAGAAGAAGGAAGGAAGGAAGAAGGAAGAAGGAGGAGGGAGGAGTGAGGAGGAGGAGGAGGAGGAGAAGGAGGAGGAGAAGAAGAAGAAGAAGAAGAAGAAGAAGAAGAAGAAGAAGAAGAAGAAGAAGAAGAAGAAGAAGAAGAAGAAAGAAGAAGAAGAAAGAAGAAGAAGAAAGAAGAAAGTCTTTGACCTCTGGAGCTCAGTGACTGACAGGTCTCACTCACTTGCTTATATGACTGGCCCCACTCCCACACTCCTGTGGATAGCTCCTAAGCATAATAATTCTTTCGCATGATTCTTATAAGGTTTCATGTCTCTTAAAGAATAATAAAGTGGGGCATTTTACTGACTAGTTACTGTGGTTTGTATTCATTTTTTGTATTTGTGCTTAAACTATAAAATATTACAGAGTCCTAGCCCAGGTCTGGTGAGTGTACGGAGAGTTTCCTGCTACCCCACGCCGGCGGGACCAGTCCCAGCCCAGGCGCAGCGTGGGCCGGACCCT